>NC_027755.1:26196052-26210957 GCF_000695525.1 Brassica oleracea var. oleracea
CAAAGTTTACGTCGTATTTACGAGAAAATAGTTTTTCCTCGTAAAATACTCGTCAAATTACATCCACTTTACGACGAAACACTTTTGTCGTTACGTTACGAGGAAATAACGATGACTTTAGTTTTCCACGTAAGTTCCTCGTAAAATCGACGTAAATTTACGCGGATTGTTTTTTCTCGTTAAATTTGCTCGTTAAGCATGTGTTTTCTTGTAGTGATCACATAAAATAGTTAAAAGAAATATAATTGATCCATTCGATTTTTATGTACATCTCTTGAAAATATAATTTTCATACAGTATTGTTTTTTATTTTGAATATGTTACTATAAGTAATTTGAAAAAAAGATTTCTAAAAGATTATGGCATAGAAAAAATCATTTATCAAAAATAATATACATATTTTGATGATAGCAGGAATTGAGATATTTCTTCACTATTTTTCTATGGCGTTCATCGTCATCTAAGCTCTACAATCCCGAACTATTTTTAATGGCTGCAAGTATTCTCCTTCTTTTATCTCTGTTTTGTTTCTTGGTAAATATTGACACACACCTTTTTCACTATTTTATAGTCATCCTTGATCTAGTTATTGTTACAAATAATGCTTTCGAATCGTAAATTCTCCCATATCGATTAGATTTCCAGTCACGCAATTAAATTTAAATTAGAGTTTATAGCTTCTGTGTTAAAATAATGTTTTCGATATTTGATGCAGACTTTGGATTTCAAGAGTACAAAAAATCTATCACTATAATTAAAATCACTGAATTAAAGTACAACCAAAGTTTTCCTAATGTTAACATGAGAACAAATTTGTGTAATTAAAATATTTATACAACCTATTTTTAGAAAATAAACTACTATTTACCCAAATACTCATCAACTTCGTACTAAACATAATTTTAGAAATCAAAGTGTGTGTACCTTTTGGATCAAAGAGACTTGCAAGATATGGTGTGGTGTTCATAAGACTGAAGTGTAAAGAATCAGATGAATCGGATATGTGATGTTGTCCTGCAGTTCTGAAACTATTTTGATGTTGGTTGTTTGAGGTGGATGTTATCTCAGGTTACAGATCAGGTCAAGGATAGGTAAACATAAGGGATGGAATCTTGGTGGATCACATGGAAATGTATGATATCTTTGCAAAGAATGATCAAGACTCAGATTTGGTGTCAGATCGTGTTTTGTTCAGCTCGTTTGTGAAAGTTAGCTGCATTTGTGGTTTCAGAATGTTTAAAAGAATGGCAGTTGTGATGCTTATTAATCTCATGGTTAAGGGACGCCTTAGGAGTGAGATAGTATGTGTGTGTCAAAGGCTGTTCTGGATATTATTAAGGGTTTCAGGATTCAAGTCAAATAGAATTGCAGGGAAGTATGGAACAAGACAGTTTTGGTACTTTGAGGATTCAGGGCTGGTTCAGTGGGTTCAGAAACTTTGAGTTGCAAGTTCAGTCTCACAGGTTAAGGATCAGATTTTTGTTAATTTGAGAAGCTCAGGTGGTGATGATCTAGGTTAAGAGAAGGTCACAAGGATCTTGTAGCAGCAAGGATTATTTTCTGCATAAACGGATCAAGGCTGTCACATATGGCTGTCACATATGGCGTTGAGTGACATAATGTGATGAAACGGGAAGACGCATCTAGAGCAAAGTCAAGGTACATAAAATTGCAGGATCTGGTCAAGTGTAGGAGCTCAGAGTCGATAATGGAAGTAATTGAGGAAACAGCAGAGGTTCTGTGTTAGTTCAATTTCAAGAGTAAAAGTCAAGCTCATTGGGACTTGGGAGCATGGAATGAGAAGCTTATGTTTGTAAGGAGAAGGCGTCTGAGGCAGATTGCTTTAGAGGTATCAAGACATGTGTGTTCAGGTTGATGTCCTCTTAAGGTTCATGTCCTCTGGTTTGTTAAGTGACACACATGGACTGAGTACTGACACGAGGAGTGGTGCAGTAAGATGGTGTAGTATTCAGAGGCTAAGAGAAGTTGCATTCCAAGATATTAAGGCAAGAATCAAGGCGCCATACTGGTAGTAAAATAAGTGGAAACGAAATCAAGAAGAGGAATCTGGTTTCAGGTTTATTTGGCTTTAGTTCATGAGTCAAATAAAAGGTAGCTTGGGTGAGGTATTGTGAGCGAAAGAGGCAAGCTCGTGGTAGAGGTTTTTAATTGTCTCACTCAAGGCGTTTCTGCAGACGGTTAGAAGTAATGATTTCTTAAAGAGAGAGACTGATAGAATATCAGTTACAAGGAGCCAAAGAGAAGAAACAAGTTTCTGGTCATGGCTCAAGGAAAATAAATCTAAACACCTGGTTATGCTGGTTATGGTCTGGACGCGGAGGCTACGTAAAATAAATCTATATTCAAGACTGTGTAAAACGTCTCAGTTTTTTGCTAAGGTTCTGTTTTAGGGAAGTTTTAGAAATTTTTTATTAAAGACATATTGAGGTTTCTTCAGTGATAAGATTGTTGGAGAATATGAGACAAGTGCAGAGGCCACAGGTTCTGATGGGTTAAATTCAGAAGAGTTTCACAGGGTTTAAAGTGTTCTGTGAAGATGTGTTGTTGGCAGAGACTATAATAGGTTGGAGCACAGTCAGTTTGGTGGTACTAAAATCAGATTGGGAAGCTTGGAAGAAGTTGCGACACTTGGTGGTTCTGGTACTAGTGACTAAAGTTGAATGGCTGCATAATGAAGATATTTTTTGATAAGGTCTGGAATATTTTTCAGAAGCAAGAAGCCATGTTTACAGTCAGCTACACAAAGCAGTTAAAGGAATCAAAGAAGAAAGTGCAGGATGGTTATAGGTGTGAGAAGTGAAGCTATGTGTGAAGAAACACATCGTGGTTTTGAAAGTTTATTGTTTCAGGTGGAGCAGTGTTATGTTTCAGACAGTGTTCTTAGGTCTACTTCAGTTTGAAAAGGTTTCAAAGGTTCTGCGGATAAGCTTTCAAAAGCTACAGAGATTCAGGTTGGGTTTTGTGCAGTAAGAAGAGTAAAAGAAAGCCAAGTCAGTGTCAGCCGGTTCAAATCTCAACAGGGTATAAGCAAATGGAGTAAAGGGGTTCAGCTTGTGGTCCGAGATGTGAAGAGGATGTCGGCAGTGTCCGTATGGGTTCTCCACAGAAAGCATGGAGTTCAAGGACATCAAGGCAGAGTCAAAACTGGTATGATTAATCGATATATAAAATACTTGTGAGGTTTATTTTTTGCAGGTATTCACAGGGACCGGAAAAACAGTTCAAGGTGGAGCTGTTTGAGTCAATAGCCAAGCTGAACAAGCTCAGGGAGTTCTTTAAGAGTAGCTACAAGGAGACAAAGAGCAAGTGTTGCTGGTACTGTCACAAAAGAGTACAAGAAGGATTGAGCTACTGGAAAATGGAGTTCTCGGTAAAGTCTGAAACAGGCAGGGACGTTTGTATACCAAGTTCTGGTAAGGTTCGCAGGTCAGCGAAGCACAGGTTCTTTGCTACCGCAAAGGTGTCTCAAGAATTTTCACAGGTTTTGTGAGTATGAGGCAGGGATAAAGAAGTCAGCAGGTGGTCAGATTTGTTGTCTGAAGTTCTGTTGAGGCAGATTTGTTTGAGCAGGGTTTGAGCAGAGATCTGTACATCGAAAGTCTTCTTAACCGGGTTGAGTTAGGCGGCGTGTTCTGCTGGTCAAAGCAGCAGTGCAGAGTGATGCTCAGGTTTAAAGTTCATACAGATTGGTGTAGAGGAAAACTTCAGGATAAGCAGTGAGTTTCTACTAGCTGTTGAGGTTGTCTACAAGGTTTCTTGAGTCAAAGTGCTTCTGGTGTGAGGCAGTGGTGATTCAGTTTCTACGAGAGTTTCAAGAAAGTATCGTTTCAGGTTTTGGCAGACTATTTGAAGACCTAAGTTGCAGTAACAAGTCAAGCATCATAGGCTGATCTATACTAGTCAAAGGAAAAGCTTATGGAGTGTACGTTGAGTTACTGGTGTGTGGTTTTCTCAAGTTTCCAGGTTATGGAAAGAGCCAAAGGAAGATCAATGAAGAAGTTTGGCGTGACACAAGTGTGTGGAGTGCTGGGAAAAGAAACTTAAGAAGGCGTGTGTGTGTTATTGACACAGGAATGAGATTGTGATTCACATCACAACAAATTACATGTCTGGTTCATTGATGCTGATTCAGTGATTGAAGATTGGGAGTTATCAAGGCTGGATCTGGGTTTAAAGTTTCCATGGAGCAGTGGCAAGGAAGTCTTCAGGTTTATCAAGATAGATGTTGGAGGAAACAAGTTTCAGGAAGCGTTGAAGCTGAGCGGTGAAGCTCAAAGTAAGATGAAGCTGAATGTGTTTTATTCAGAGAAGTATGAAGCTGAGGAATATATTTTCTCAGGAGACTGCAAGGAGATGCAGGGAGATACAGAAGATGAGAAAGTCTGCTCAATCACCGGAGGAAAGCTCAAGAGGAGTTTGGGGCTGTAGAAGATTGACGCCAAGGTGAATTGTGGGATTATGTGATCAATCTCCTAACCTTCTAAGCCAAACAGAAGGTTCGAATATGCTGAGTGAAGGAAAGACTCTTGGTCCAGCAGAAGGTTTTACTAAAGTTAATGATATGCACATGAGGAGCACGTGAGTTGTTATTATCTCACCTGGATATTTTCTGGGTATCAAGATCATCTTCTTCATCGTGACGATCGTAACAGAAACAGAGACCGAGAGCTCGAGATGGAAGATGCGAGAGCTCGAGATGAGAGAGAGAGGTTGAGTTGGTGAGAGATAGAGCTAGAGAGAGAGAGGAGGTTCTCAGGTGTATCTAGTCTCATAGTCTTGTTCTTTTTCCTCAATCTTGTAACTCGGATTAGGTGTAATCGAGAGAGGAAGAAGACGAGTGAAACCTCTGATGACGTACTATGTAATCACATTGGTTATAGTGGATTGGTTGAGAGACCGTTTCTCTCCCCGGTGATGTATAGCGGCTTCTCCACATCGGAAAAGTGCGGTGAACACCGGGTAAACAAAATCTCGTGTGTTCTTATTTCTTTCTTACTTGATTCTGTGATTGATTTGATCCGGTTAGGCTTAAGGTGATTATTGAATTGAGCCAAAATTATAGGATGAATCCTCAACAATGAACTTCACCAATTTTCGTGGGTAATTTGTTAAAGGCCTGGAGCAGTAGTAGGATCCAATCCAATAATATCCAAATATCTTTGGCGATGTAGTAGTGCCACTCAGATGGTATGATGCATCAACCGACCCAACTCATTGTTTCATAAGAAATATGTTATATAGCCCACAGTGGGTCTTAAATAATAGCTGAGGAAATTTAGCCCAGTTATATTAATATCCGAGATGTTGATTTTAGATCAGAAACTTTTTCTTTTTTGAAAATAGATCAGAAACTTATCGTGAGGTAAAATATGAAACAAAGTAAGCAATAGAGATGGAGAAAACCTCCCTAGGAAATTTTTATGGTAGTTTCTTTTGACTGATTTTGGTTATACTCTCTCCGCTTCATAAAGAATATCACTTGGACACTTTTTACACGTTAAAAATAATTAAAATGTATTTATGTTTTTATTAATTACAACTAGTTAACCCTAGTATTTGAGATAAACATATTTATTTATAAGATCAATGTATTTTACAATTAATATTTGATTGAAATTGATTATAAATTGCATTGGAATTGTAGAATGACATTTTTTATGTAACAAAAAAAAATGCTAAAGTGATACTTATCCAGAAATAGAGGAAGGATAATGTAATAACTATTGTTATCTCAAAAAAAAAAAACTATTGTTATCTCTCGTTGGAATTTGATATATTATCATCACCTCCTTGTTTTTTTTAAATGAGTTCTGAGTGAACACAATTCGAGTATTTTCTTCTAAAACTTTTTATCGCTTCTTAATTTTTTTTCTGCACACAACCATTCGTATGTTAGTATATTTCACGTTGCATGATTTTTACATGGCATAAATAGTTATTATCCATCATTTACAACACATATATTTTTTTTCCTCAAAAGATCATTCCATTAAGGCTTACCAGCCAAGAGAACTAAGTACATACAAGTATTACCACACTACAACATGGTACTAAGGACCAGAAGTAATAAAAAATATACAAGGACCACAAACAAGTACTAACCAAAAAAGTACAACCTGCTAAGAAACAGGGAATAAGCTCATAACAGATTTAACCTTTGTCATCCAAAAGAACATCGGCTAACCACCTAGGAGCACCTATGGCTACATAGGATTGACCCCACTGCACTTGCTGGGCACTTTCGGCCATGGAAAAGGCACATCTATTAGAGCCACTGAATCTATTCAAAAGTATATTAAGAGTCTGAAACTCAAAAGTAAAGGAAGGCCAAGCTCTTGGTCATTCGATCACTTTGAGTAATGTAGCATCCTCCCCAGCTATTATGACATTATCTAGTCGATGAGCAGCCATAGATTCCAAGGTCCAGCATAGAACAATCATCTTTGCCTCTTGTAAATCCAACACATTCGCAAAAGATCTTCTACTATGCAGAAGAGACTCACCCCTGTAGTCTCTAACAATCCAAGCCGCTCCCAACAGCTTCTTCCGCTTAGACCACGAGAATCCATAGTTACATTTCTTCCAGTTCCTAGCGGGTTTACTCCAGGTTCTTTTCAGAGACAGTTCTAGCTCCATGTCACATTTTTCTCCTTCTCTGTCTAATTTTTGCGCTTTAAACCAAACAGCGGCTTCATCATAATCTTTGTCGACAATCTCCACAACCTTAAACTCAGATCCTTCAAACAATAGTTTGTTTCTATTCTTCCAAAGGAACCACATAATCCAAGGGTAACAACTTCTGATCTCTCGAGGTATCCTTATATTCTTGCTCATTTGGAATAGGTAGTGGAAATTCACAAAGATAGAATCAGAGTGAAACCCGTTTAAAGGAGATGGAAAGTTGGATAGAGCCCACACTTGTCTGGCCACATCACAGGTGAATAGCACATGATTCGGAGTTTCTGTTTGTACTCCACAGTGCTGACATACAGAATCAACCTTCATTCCTCGACTCCTCAGTGAACTTAGCCACTGGGATAATACCTGATAAAGCTCTCCACAAAAACATTTAAATCTTTGGCGAAGTTGCAGCATGCCAGGTTGCTTCTTTAAGACAATTGATTGAAGGTTGCATTCTTGCTTCTTGAAACTCTTCTTTCAAAAGAGATTGAGATGCCAGCCAATTCCCTGATCTGACAGTGTACTCCCCACTACGATTATGTTTCCAACACCAAAGTCCTCCACCGAGACCACCGTTTTCTTTTTAAGGATTATGTCCACGTCTCCAGGGAAGAAATTCGCCTCCAGAACATCTCTTCTCCAATCACATGTCTCTTGGTTTATAAGCTCACTAACCTTCATATCCAGATTAATGATTGGATTCATCATCCATGGGTTCCATCTGCCACCAAAATCACACCAAGGATCCGTCCAAACATAGAGCGATTTACCATTTCCAATTTCTTTCCTAAGGCCTTTTACTAAAAGATCTCTTCCATACATCAAACTTCTCCAACCGAAGGAAAGCCTCTTGCTCATCTTAGCTTCTAAGAAAGCATTTGAATCAAAGTATCTACTTTTCAACAGTCTGGTGATAAGAGAGTTTGGGTTTTGTAGTAGTTTCCAAGCTTGTTTCGCCAAGAGTGCCTGGTTGAAGCTTTCTAAACTTTTGAAACCCAAACCGCCCAAATCTTTTGGAAGGCACATCTTCTCCCATCGCACCCAATGAATCTTCCTCTTATGATCCACTGTGTGCCACCAAAAAGTAGCCATAGCACTTGTGAGATTTACTATAGTTGTTTTTGGAAGCTTGAAGCAGCTCATTGCGTACACATGAAAGGCTAAGGCGGCGGCTTTGAGAAGAACTTCTTTTCCGCCTAATGATAGGTATCTCGCAAACCAGCCTGGCAGCCTCTTCTTCAGCTTAATCTTGATGTAGTTAAACATTTCGATCTTTGAACCACTGAAGCATTCAGGTAATCCTAAGTAGGTTCCTGCTCCTCCTTCATTGAAGATTCCAAAGCTTTCTCTAATACTAGTTCTAATCTCCTCAGGTATACCCTTACCAAAAGTTAGGGATGGCTTTTGGAGGTTGATAACCTGACCTGTACCTTCACCGTATGTCTTAAGGATACCTTGAAGAGCAATAACTTGCCTGATATCCGGTTTGCACATAAACAAGCTATCATCTGCGAAGAGCAAATGACTTATAGAAGGGCCTTGAGTTGAAAACCTGACTCCACTGATGCCTCCTTCCATTTCGGCTTTGGCTAAGAGGTGAGAAAATCCTTCAGTGCACAGAGCAAAGAGAGCTGGTGACATCGGATCACCCTATCTCAGACCTCTGTGACGGCTAATCAAACCATGTTCTTGATTGTTAATCAAAACCGCGTAGGAGACAGTTGAAACACAAAACATCGTCAGATCAACCCATTTTGGATGAAAGCCCAATGCCGTCAGAAAACTTCCTGAGTATTTCCATTCCACCCTATCGTAAGCCTTAGACATATCAGACTTCAATGCCATAAACTGAGAAGCAATCGGTTCAAAGGTTCTCAAACCATGAACCACTTCATGGACCACCAAAATGTTGTCAGCTATATTTCTCTCAGGGACGAAGGCTGATTGAGTAGGCGAGACAATCTGAGGGAGTAATGGTTGCAACCTCCTGACCATTATCTTCGAAATTATTTTGTAGAAAACAGAACAAAGGCTGATGGGACGGAGATCTATCATCTTCTGAGGCTTCACAATCTTGGGAATGAGACACAGATGAGTTAGGTTCCATTCCTTTGCAAAATGACCCTCCCTGAAAAATTCCTTTACTTCCAAAGATACATTCTCTCCGATGTCTCCCCAAAATCTTTGGAAGAATAGGGCGGTCATACCATCAGGTCCTTGCGCACTCGATTTCTTTATTGAGAAAACCGCTTCTCTAATTTCACCATCTGTTACTGGAGATAGCAAATCACAGTTCATCTGATCTGTGACTCTCGGTATGAAGTCTTGAAATATACTTCCAAATTCCATTGGATTAGAGGAAGAGAATAGATCTTGGAAATAGGTAGCAGCAATTTCTCCTTTTGAATCTTCAGACCTATGTTCGACATCTTTTGATTCTCACCCCAACTTTATTATTTTCATTACTCCTCTGGCCTTTCCATGCATTAATAACCACCCTCTTGATATTAAAAATTCTCAGCAAGAATTTATCAAATCTGAATCTTCCTTTCCTCTTTTCATTAGCTCTCAATAGATTTACTAAAACGGGTCTATGATCAGAGCCTCGTTTTTCCAGAAAAACTTGATTCGCAGCAGGAAATAGATTCAACCATTCTTTGTTACCGAAGCATCTATCCAATTTGGAGCGAATCCACAAATTTTCTCTTCGACCTGCCCAAGTGAATGGATCTCCATGACCAGTAAGCTCCTTCATCCCAAAAACACTTAGCATGTTGTTGGAGTCTGTAAAGACATCATCAGTCCTCATAGGGCCTCCTAGCTTTTCACCGTTGTCGCAGATGGCATTAAAATCTCCTAGTTAACACCAAGGAAGCTTCCTACTAACTCCAATTCTAGAAATCTTCTCCCACACCCACTGTCTTTTGCTTTCATTGGGATCACCATATATACAAGAAACAAAAAAACTTCTTATCCCCAAACTGAACATTCAGATCAACTAAGTTCTTATTCGAAGATAGAATATTTACAATCCCCGAGTTCTTCCAAAAAACTGCCAGACTGCCGCTTCTACCCACTGAGTTTACATTATGTACATGATCATACCCTAACCAAACTTGAATATCTACAAGATCATTCCTCGTATGCATTGTTTACATTAGAAATAACAACTCAAGGAAATATTTTTTACGTATTTCCATGAGTCTATTCATTGTCAAGTCCTGGGACCGTCCCAGTCCTCGACAATTCCAAGAGAGTAGACTAATTACGCTTTGGGCCGTCCCTCATGCGGGACAACCACTTGAGTTGTTTGCTTTGCAGCTTTGGAAACTCCTCCCATCTGATCTTTCGCTTTCCGTTTTTCCAGGCATCCAATAAGCATTCCATCCTTCAAAGAGATTTGGATGTTATCTCCAGCAGCAGAAGATGCTTTCGAGTTCCTTTTATTTTTACCCGGTCTCTTCCTAATCCTTAATTTATTAGAGGAAGTCTCGGGAAGATTGGACTCACGCGTGTCCAATCTACAACCCGTAGAGCTACTAAAGGATGAAGAGGAGCTTGTAGACTTCTCTTCTGAAGAGTATCCCTCAATCAAGGCTGTGGACTCAGCTCTCCACACTGTACCCGAGTTAGCCTTAATCGCAGCTGCCATCAACTTTTGTTCTTTTGGTCTTTTCGTTTCCATCTGAGGAGCAGGCTCATTCGATGTGTAATCAAACATAATTCCTTTGCCCCTAGACAGATATTTAGTAATCAAAGGAACTGGTTCCAAGCTTAAGGCAGTTTTCTTCAAAATCGGATCCTTCTCAGCTTCTTTAACCGACCTCTTCACTCTTTCTTCCCTGATATGTCTATCTTCCTCTGTAGCCAGCATAAGATATTGCCTCATACCCTCTATTACTTCTGCAGCAATCCTAGGTCTTCCAGTGTTTGGATTAATTCCAACTTGACTTTCCTCCAGGACTCCATATAACGGATCAGATTCCGTCAAGACTAAAGATGGCTTCTTTTTGTTACCACAATCCATGCTCTTCTTAGGTCCGCTTCAGCTTGTCTTCTCTGGATATTAATGGGACACACATATTGATCATGCGTCATTTTCTGACAGGTATAACATCTCTTCTGAATTCTTTCATAGTAGAAGAATATCTTTGTCTTTTCACCATTTGGAATGTTAAGAACTTTTTCTTTTCTAAGAGGTCTTGATACATCAAACATCACCTTGACCCTCACATAATCCTGGCACTGCGCTTTGGAAGAATCAAACGCAACTTCTACTACATGCCCCACTAAATCCCCCAAGGCTTCAATCGCAAGCTCGTTGTAGTAGATCACCGGGATATTACGGATACAAACCCAAATTGGAACATATTGTAGGGAATCAGGAGAGGGGTTTTCAGACCATCTCTCAATCACTATGGGGCATTCATTGTGAGTATGAACCCCTTTTTTCTAAGACACCTATTAGATCATGTTCATGATCAAAGATGAATTGAAATCTTTCCTTCGACAGAGCTATTCATCTAACTCTTCCATACTTTTGCCATTTGCGAGGCATCTCTAAGATGAGTCTTGCCATCTTCTGACAATCTGGATTGAGTAGCCGACCAATTAAGCTTCTACTGTTTCTTTCCGCTGATCTGAACTCCGGCAGATCCGGCATAACAAAAGGCGTATCTTCATCATCTTCAAGCGACATGGCCATGAGGGCCTTGTCCATCGCTGACAACATCTTCGCAACACTAAACTCTTTATCAGACCAGGTGACTTATCCTTGCCTTTCTCCTAAAAGACCTCTTACCACTTTTGGAGAAGAAGATGCTGAAGCCCTCCACAGGGATACAAGATTCGATCTTCAACACCGTCGCTTATCCACGAATCTGCAAAGCCGGTATTTTCAGATCTCGAAATCGCACTTTCAATCGTCTTTCTCTTTCTATCTCTAAACCACCGACTCAACTCATTTACAACCCTTGTTCGGAAACTCGCTAGGCGTTACGCGTGCGCTCGGGTTGAGCCTAGCGCCTAACGAAAAAATCGGACTTTAATCGGGGAGTAATCGGGGATTAATTTTGAAGCTTTATTTTATTTTTAAAATAAATGTATGTACAAAGACGAGTTTATGAAAACATATGTAAAGATTACAAGTGGTCTGGTGGTATAGTCATTGATTGTTGGTCGTTGGCTCCGGGTTCGACCAGCACAGTGGTCAGTTTTGCTTTTTTTATATATTATTTAATGAGTGGCAGTTTCGTAATTACCTCTTCGTCTTCATATTAAAGTTTTGACAATTCTGCAACATTTTTTTCACGGCCGCCATGGATTTTCTTCATCAATTCTTTTTTTTTTGTGCGTTCTAGTTGTTGTTTACACATCAAGACTATATATTTGCCAATAGTAATCGATTTTGAGGTTCAAAATCGCAAAAAACAAAGATTTTTTTGTATTATACCGCTTAACTATCCGATTGATAGCAAATCGCCACGGACTGAAGCCGCATCACGTTTACTCGCCGGATAATCGGTCCTCCGCACCGCGTTTTAGAACAAGGTTTACAACACATATTGCTGCATTATTTTGAATTTCTGTTTTTCGCCTCAAATTTTTAAAAGCCTTAGCTTCCTCCTTATCGAGAACAGTTAATTGGCCATTACATTAGTATATACCAATATTATACATAGAATTATCGCATGTTCTTGAAAATTACGTAGAATTATACATAGAATTATCTTATCATATTTAATACACTACTAGATTTTGACATGCGCTTTCAAAACGCGGAATTAATAAAAAATTGAAAACGCGGGTTATTTAAAAATTTGGAAAATTATTTAATGCAAACTAGAAATTTTAGACATGTGTTTTTATAAAAACAATTTTTTAAAGTATATATAATTAAATTAAAATTTCTATAAATATAATTTTAAGAAAATGAAAGAATTAATTTATATAAATCGTATTAATTTGGCTTATATTTTCAATCTTTAAAATTATAATATGAATTTATTTTTAACTTCTTATATTTGTCAAAATTTATTTTATTATGATATAAATGAAATATATGTCATTCTCTCATACTTGATAACTTTTTACATGTTTAAGAAATAATTTGAAAAGAGTAAAACATAACCTATAGTTCAATGTACCATATAATCAAATACTATTAATAACTATTGTATTTTATCACATTCAAATATATTAAATTATCTTTGAATATTCTAAAGTAAAAAGTGTATTAAAATATAAAATTATCGATTATTTTAAATATCTTACTTTCATATTTTTTTTAATAAGCATGAGTGTGTTGTAAAATTTTATGAATATTAGTTATTCTGTATATGTAGTTATTTTAATTTTATATTTATAAAAATACTTAATAAATGAATTAAGTTATTTTATATTTATTAATTAGTGTAGTAATTTAATTATGAATTTAAATTATGTATATATAAATATTATAGAAATGTTATTTCATATTATATAAATCGAAAATAAATTAACATTCTTTAGTAGTACTCCATGTTCTAAAACGCGGACGCCTAGCCGACTAGGCACCTGGTTAGGCGCTTGACGGATGTTCACCGCCATGATTTAGTCAAATCGGCTGAACTAATCGGGAACCCGATTAATAATTTAAAAACCAATTTTAAACCAGCAACTATTGGACTTTTAAGACATAATGTGGCCCATAAAATAGGTCCAATTGTCTGTAAAAATAAGAATCCTTCTCTATGAATATATAGGAGACTCCAAGACTCCTCACTGACATAAGTAGTCGATTTGGGACAAATATAAGTCAGTTTTATTTTTTTTTCCTAATTCGCGCTTATTTAATAAAAAAAAAATGATGCTTCACCTGAGCGTCGAACACTCTACCTGTTACAGCAGCAAATGCTTCCCGAACCGCTAGACTATCTCGGTTCTACGTTAAGATTTCACATGTTTTAATATATATATATATATATATGTATATTTATAATTAAAATATATAAAAACTAGGCCCCGCGTATACCCCGATTAATCCCCGATTTTTTTATAACTCGCTAGGCCCGGGATCGCCGTCAGACTAGCGCCTAGCGTAGTTCCGAACAGGGTTAATACTAGTTAATATTAATTACGAATTTTATTATTTAAAAGTTAATATTATATATATATACTTACATTTTAAATAAAAATATTATAATATGTATTAAGATGAAATCTTAGAAAATATATTTAAGAATATCTTTTTGATATCTTTACTTTGAAAATATTTATATAATGTAGTATTAGGCTAAATTTTATATTTAATAATAAGTAAGTTAGTGTAGGTAAAATAATAGGAAATTAAATTAGTCAAACTATGATTTTTGTAGGTAGATTTTTAGTGATTCTGTTTTAATAGTATAGATTTGTTATTCTTGATCAAATTTGTGGCATTCAGTGCTTTGGATTTGATTGTTTAGTTGTCTAAACATATTTTGGAACCAAGAATTCCAATTACTTATTCAGTTTTAAAATTACTAATTGAATGAAGTAATGGTACTGAAACAAATAAATATTATATATACATACTAGGGTCGGTCCGCCCTACGAGCGGAATGTGAATTATAAAATAGTTTCAACAACTAAAGTATATGTATAATAAACATTGCTTGCACATATGTTTCTTTTTGTGGAGATCGCAGCTTTTTGAGGGTTTGAGCCTGACCATGTTGGTTAGATACTTGTAAATTTTAATATAAGTTGCGGTATAGTCCTGTGTTTTGTGCGTGTTGTAAATTTTATTTAAGATTTTTCATTTTTTTGGTTGAAAATGTATGGGATCTAATTATGATATTTGTCTCACATATGCATGTATATCTTGTCCACTATACATTTTGTAAATAATAATAACTATTATTTTTTAAAATATTATTTAGGATTCCTGTTATTTGTTGAGAAAAAAACAAAAAATTTTTGACGCTAGAAAAAGATAGAGAAATAACTACAATCGTCAATATATTTTCATCTCCTGTTCGTTTATATATATAGCTAACTTGGAGATATCCAATGTAATTTGACGAAATCTGTGACTTCTTTGCATTTCTCATGGCTCGATGAAATGTAATTTGAAAAAATTACACTTGTCGATGAATCTTCAAGAGTAGTTTGTTTCCTCTATCTGTTCCAACCACTCTCAAGTTCTTGGAAGCAGCTTTCGCTCAAAGCTAGCATATAGTTT
>NC_027755.1:26211142-26212523 GCF_000695525.1 Brassica oleracea var. oleracea
AACATTTGTTTAGGATGGAATAAAAATAATGAATGCAAATACTACATTTGAGCTTCTAAGTTCTTTCAAAGCTCTGACTTGCACTTATTGAAAGACTATAACTATTGTTAACAATATATTTCTTATATAGTAATGAATATTTTCAAATGCCAAAAATATATACTTGTGTATAGTGACCTTGATATATATACATATCGTTTACTTAATTGGCCAACATCTAAATTACACATCCAAGCCATACTAAGCTGTCCAAAATGCTTATATAGCAATAACAATATGCAAAAACCATATTTTCAAATGCAAAGAAATATATACTTGTGTAGAGTGACTTTGATATAAACATACTGTTTACTTAATTGGCCAACATCTAAATTACACATCCAAGCCATACTAAGCTGTCCAAAACCTTGTCCTCGTTGAAATACCAACCTGCATCACATGGCTTTGATATTTACCTTTTTATAAGGCTTCAAGCTCTTTGTTGTTCAAAAATAAAAGAGCATAAGTTGGTAACATAGAGGTCAATATTAACGCTGCCTTTTTCAGATTTCTATGGCTGCTTGTCCCAGATGTTAACTCCGAATCTGAAGCAAATAGAAAGAGAAACTTATAGTAAAGTAAATGACGCAAATTAGTAAATAGGGCCTGTTCGTTTGCTCACCCAGGTGATCCCTCTGGGTGAAGATGCAAATCGATGTTCGTTTTGTGCATTATAATGCTACATCCAGATGGATCACCCAGCTGAATTTTTAAAAACTCATCTCAAATTGTCACCCAAATGAAGGTGAGTCTTGATGGTGCATCTGGATGCAGATGCATCTAGTTCAGTCCAAAATGATTAATGACAAAAATGACTTTTTAAAATCAAAATATCATTTTCAAACCGTAAATTCTATTTTCTTGCATATACATTTTTCCGCTATAACCAAAAAATACATTTTCTCGCAAAAACTGAAAAACACATTCCCGCTAAAACCGCAATATGCGTTTTTCCGCAAAAAAAATGTAAAACACACATTTCTTTTCATAAAAACACATTTTTCGGTCAAACCAGTAAAATCGCATTTTTCGACCAAAACCGAAAAAACGCATTTTTCCTTCAAAACTGAAAAATGCATTTTCCCCCCAAAACCAGAAAAACACAATTTTCCCGCCAAAATCGGAAACACAATTTTTCCGTCAAAACCAGAAAAACACAATTTTTCCGCTAAAACCGGAAACACACAATTTTCCCGTCAAAACCGGAAAATGGAATTTTCCCGCCAAAACCGGGAAAACCAATTTTTCCGCCAAAACCAGAAAAACACAATTTTCCCGCCAAAACCAGAAAAATGCAATTTTCCCGCCAAAACCGGAAAACGGAATTTTCCCGCCAAAACCA
>NC_027755.1:26212750-26233459 GCF_000695525.1 Brassica oleracea var. oleracea
GCATCCTCCTCTGTGTACTTCCGCCTCTGCACATAAAACACACTACCAAGTTCAGTATATACTATATAACAAACAATCCTACGTCTGAAGTGTACTGTCTAGTGTCCCCTTACCTTGAAACTTGAAAGTATTCTATCCAAAATCTCTACTTTTTGACATAGCTTAAAACAACAAATCACTTGTATAAGACTCTCCAAGGAAGTTTGAACTAAAAGAGAGCTTACTCCATCGCAGTATAGACATCAATATGATCCTCATATGCTTCATAGAAATGAGTAGATTATCATGACCAGACAAAGTTTTCAATATCTTCACTTCTCTCTTCACATCCTCAGTGGCAATTGCCGTCGTAATCTAAACAACAAATTACAAACAATCTAACAGATCTCATAACTAATACAGAACCAGAAGACATCAAACCAAAAAGCACTAACATTTGCTTTGTGAATAACATTAGCAGCTGGTTAATGGCCACGGCAAACTTCATAACCAAGCTCGTACTTTCTAGAGAAACTCTTGGAGAATCGCCGAATCTTATCCAAACCCACGCCGCCCCCTTCCGCTTCACGGAGCCATGCCGCCTCATGATGATGCGTCGAGCCGGAGGAGGAGGAAACAGCCGTTTGAAGAATCTCTTCGACATGGAATTCTCATTAGTCACCGGAGATCTCACTGGAGCCTTCTTGGAGAAGTAGTGAGATGGAATCGGACTGTAAACATGCAAAGCGAAGACTTTTTCCATTCATTGTTTACGTTGAGCCAGAGTGATCTGTTAACGGGATTAAGGCTCATCTTTTTATAGCTTGTAGAGGAAAGATGCATTGAATGAGGAATCGTCCTTGGAGTAGGTTGAAGGAGCTACGAACGTCGTTAATTGCAATGAATTAATGCATCCCGTAACGGGTTCTGAGGGGAAGAATCTCAAACGAAACGACACGACCCGGATCGAGCTCGATTTTAGAGATTCTTAACGAAGGGTCGTCTCACAGAACCATACTGGCCTCCATTGGCGGATGAAATATGCAGAGATCGAAGAAGACGGTGAACCCCGATGGTTTTCCTTCTCGGAGATGGATGTATTGGACATCGAGATAGGTTTTTAAACCTAAAATAGCAAACTGCAAAGCCCAAAAATAATTACGTAAAATCATGTGTATTAAGAAGCGAAAGGAACAATCTTTTATAGACAGACATGTGACGTGCTCTAATGCAACCAACGAAAGCCCACTACTATTTCCATTTAAATGAAACGCAGCGTCTAGCACAGGGGGACATGTGTCGACTCGCCAGCTTTTGAATTGATGTGCTGGCATCTGATGTGGACCCCTTTAGAGGGATTCAAAGCCTATTTTATACAATTAGATACATACGTTGGCATTTAATGGATATCTGCCTAAAAACATTCCCAATGGAGAATTCTCAACATGATATACTCAAAATAAGTCTTTTATTAATTTTAACATATACATATATATATATATATATATATACTAGGATCGGCCCGCCCTACGGGCGGGATATACTTTACTTGTGATCTAGATTATTATTTTTTGTTTGATTTTGTGGTTTGTGTTTTAGGTTTTCATTTGCAAGAAATGTATATGATAATGATTTTTTTTTATAAAGTTTTAAGTGAGTAGAGATTATATGTGATAATATATATTTGCTTGTTTACAATAATTTTTTTATATCAAAGAGTTGTGGCATTTATATGTTGTGAGAGTTTCAAATGGTCTTCATATTGTTTCTTTTTACAAAAATTTGATTTTATATTCGGTGTGTTATTTGTGGCGCGGCGTGTAATATTTTGGATTCAGAATGATTGGATTGTGGGTAATTTTGTGTATGTTATAAGAGTAATTACTTTTATGTTGAAAACAAAGTCATCCGACATGTTATTGGAGTGGAATTGGTGATTATTTGAAGTTGCATTTCTTAGTAAAAGTAGAATGTTATATTGAGTGCGAAGAAGGTAATGCAAAGAAGGTAAAACAATGTAACCAAAATAAGAAAACATTGAAACTGTAAAGTGTGAAAACTGAGTAGTGGCCGATGAGTGTAGGCACTTGTTAGTCACTGTAAACCAACTCCAAGAACTTCTCCGTTGGTTTATATTAATAACAATCGATGCATCGATTTTTCAGATTATTGAGATGGCGCTTTTTGGTGGAATTATAAAGATCATATTTGTTCCATAACACTTCTTTTTTTAATATAGAGACTTTGCATAAGTAATGTTTTATCTATCTCAAAATTTGACAGCTCCAGATATGTTGGTTTACCGTTCACGACGATCCATAGATTTCATGCATTCTTCATGTTCTCCTGTGCATAGAAAAATTATGGCATAGAGATAGTTACTGAGATAATTACCTTTACCACAATGGTTGTTTGCCAATATGCAAAGATGTTTCAGCCTTGTTGCGGGTTTTTTTCATTGCCACAATGTTTTGTTTTTCTAATATTAATTCTTGTACAGAAAAAAACAATATGATTAATTTATTTTCAATTAAAATATTTCTCTATTTTCATTTCATTTTATTATTTATATTAATATTTACTCAAAATATAGTTGTTTCATCATTAAAATTTATAAAAATGTGATTGTTTTAATTTTGTTCCCAATATTTGTTCTATTTTAACTTTGTTATTAAGTAAAATAGTTTTAAAAATGTACTCGATTATGTTCAACACATAAAACATGAATTAAATTTTGATGTTAATTTTCTGAATTTGGCGACATTTTTTTCTTTTATACATTTTCTTTAAATTACTAAGTCATACAATGCGAAAATAGGTTATTTATTATAATAAAATTACTTTAAACAGGTAGGTACAGGAAAACCTATACAAATTGTAATTTTTTATAAATATATATATGTTTAAATTTTAAATGTTATTATTTTTAAAATAAAATAAATCATGTTTTCTGAATTAATAATTACGGTTTCAAAGTAAATGATGCTGATTAATTTTAAAATTTGATTTTACATTGAATTTATTATAACCAATTTATGTTATTTTTTTAATTGGATATATCTTATTAGTAAATAAATATTTTATTTGTAAGATATTATAATTTTTTAAAATTAATTACTTTATATATAAAATATTCAAAATTACTATACATTTATAGTGAATGACATTTAGCCATCAAATTTATATCATTTAAATAGAAGTTCTAAATTTATTACAAATATATTAATATAACTAAATTTATTAATTACATTAGTTTAAATAAATTATAATGTATTTTTGGCGATGTAAAATGTTAAATGATTTTTGTATCTCTTTTTTATTATTCACATGTAAGTAAATTATAGAAAACGGTAATAACATTTTATAGGGAAAATTTCATGTTTACCACTTTCATGGTACTTCTTTTCATTTTTACATCCACTAAAGGGACATTTTCAAAAATACATTCTTCAATAAGTGGCAAAAGACTCTTATACCTTTGTTCTATATATATATAATAAATCATTATTTAAATAAATAAAAACAAAAAAAAAATCTATTTTGTTTATGTTTTCGAATTATACTTGTTCAAATTCGAATTTTTTTATAATTTTTTTTTGAATTTTTTTTTTGAACTTTTTTTATTTTTTTCAAAATTTCTTTTTGAAAATCGAAAATTATGTATGAAACTATTTTTAATTTTTTTTAAAAAAAATGTTAAGTATTTATTTATATATTTATTAGAATCTTTAATTGCATATTCCAAACATCCTACCTCAACTCTAAACCCTAAGTCTAGATTAGTTAACCCTAGAGAAATAAGCGTCTTTTACTCTTCTTTAAAAGTGAGGGTAAAAGTGATTAGTGTATACATGAAAAATGGTATTATGAATGTGGTATTTGTGGTAATTTCTTCATTTTATATTCAATTGACAAAAAGTACTTTGTGTTCAAAATGTACCATTGAATAAATATTTATGGATTATTTTTATAAAATGTGTTAAAATATTTGGTTTAGATGTGTTAAACAAAAGTTATGGATGATTTTATAATTCTTGACGTAATTTGCTGACCTATCACTTTTTCCTTCACCTATTAGAAATAATTATACTAACTGTTCAAAGATTCAAACGAATATTCAGTTTCAAACATGTTACACCACTTTCAAAAATAAGTTTCGAACCCACGTTGTACTAACTTATTGATGAAAGATGCTGACATCACAAGTTTACAACAATAACAGAGAAGAAAAAACAACTTGCAATAAAAATCTTAAACAAACACAAATTGTAACTCAAGCTGAAATAAATACAAAAAGGAACCAAGATACACTTAGTAATTTCACGTGGAGAACACGTACGTGTTTCAGGTGCTACTTTCAGTTCCTGCAATTTTGCAGAAACAACAATTGCATTGTGCACGATCATCTTCTTTTTGGATAAAGAATTCCCGTACTTTTGCTCTATGAGCAATTGATTACCTTGGTTTTTGTGGAAGAGCAGAGCTTGGTCTTTCAGTTTCTTTTCTTCTCTTTCCAGCAAGAGAAGGTTCCGGAGCTTCTTCTCCTTGAATCTCATTGTCAAGCATCGTTCTGATCATAAGAAGAAGTTAAATCCATCTGCAAAAAAGAAAAACATTCACAATCAGTTATTTATAAACACTGCAAAACTTTTGTCTTTTATCTATAAAGAGTCTTTGTGTAGGACAAACATGCGAGAGTCAAAAATTTATACAAACTTTTGGAAGTATTGACGACAGGATAATATAACCACTGATTTTGATTGGAGATCTGGTCTTCACTCCAAATTTCAGTCCAAAGTCTCTAAGTCGTAAATTAGTTGTCTTGAGAAATTGATCTCGCAAGCTATTGTTTTATATCAAAAACAAATACATAGACTCTTCGTACGGTTTGTCATATAGTAGATTATGTTCAAAGGTTTGTTTATACTGACCTGCTTGTGTGTCGTGAATCTCAGGCTCCGTCTCCTTTCACTCTGACTCTACAATCCTGGATCTCGCTCTTTCTTCTCCAGCTGATCTCTCACCGTACCACCTCCTTATGCACCTATCGAAGACTAATCTATGACACATAGGAACAAAACAAATAAAAATGCATCAGCTAACAGAAATAAATGGAAAACCGAATGAAAAAGGAGGAGGTTTAAGCAATCAATACCTAAAAATATGTCTATGTTTTGTATATCCATTTGAAGTAGGGATGGTGGCTGATGATCTTCAAGCTTCCCTGCTAAACATAATAAGGAACTACATATACATGATATGAAACTTTAAAAGAAGAATTTGAAAATAATATTTCCTCAAGTTTCGATATGAAACTGTCCCCTAGAACACTCGGAATATTTCTATTAGTTCATCCTATGCTGATTCCTAAACCAAATTTCATTTGGAGTTTTATTATCTGAGCTCGTTGATTAATCTTCACTGTAACTAAAAGGTTTTAGTGTATACATACTATACCTGAGAGGTGTTTTGGGCCATTATATAGATGTCTCCATTGCCATCAAACGTAGATGACGATCATCATCTCCCAAAGTTCTGCATTTCAATTCTTCCACATCGATTTCATCACTTTCTTTGGTTTCTCACGAACAGCATATATAAATATCAGCTAATCCATCTTATCATCAGTTCCATGGTCTGTTCGTATAGAAGGTTGTATTTTGAGTAAGACCAAAGTAAACAACGACATACCCTCTGAGTCTTTGTCGAGGAGACAGAAAGCTTCGTAAAACTCTTGGTCTGCTCATCGGTGAAAGCAACAGCTATAGGTGAAAGCTTTCCGCCATCTTCGATCACAAACAGAAAAGAGAGTTGATGAGTTAGCCATATCACAGAAAATAGATGAACTTTGGTGTTTTCACAGAATGAGAAGATGATATCGGAGTAAAGGAGGCTAACATTTATATAACAGATCGGGTGAGGAGTGGGAGATGTTGTTGATGAGGCGACGATTGTATGAATCTGATTATCGTAATGTTTCCAAGAATTTATTTTTTTGTTGGTGAGTTGGAAATCAATTGAAAGACACCATCGCCGCCGGGTTTTAACAGGTATCGCCGGAAACAATGGCTTCACGTATTATAGATGGAGATTTCGACGCCGGTTAGATGAACGGTCTAAGCATTCGCTGGAAAAAAAAAGAAAAGAAAAAAAGCAATCTTCGGCGACGCTAAGAGAATAGGAAACGGAAGTGTTTCTCAAAAAGGTAGTCCAGCAAGTAACAATATCACAAAGCCCATATGAAAAAAACCCATCTGAATTAAAGCTCTGCGTTTTCGGAGAAACGGGACACGTGTCGGCTCCATAGAGCTTGAATTGATGACGTGGCATCCGAGCTGGACCCCCTGGGAGTGATTCAAGGTCTTCTTTATATATAAAGATATATATTAGTATTTAATTATGACTATCTCAAAAATACAGAAAGTTTAATCCAAAGTATTTTCTTTGAAGTATTTTGGATTGGGTTTCTCTTAATTTTGAGATATTCACAATTAAATACTAATACATATATATATATATATATCCAAGGGACACACTTAAAATAACATAATTGTAATCAACACTTTAAGCTGAGGTACATGTAGTAAAAGATCAAACGAGGGAGCATCAGGCACATAACAGACCCATAGTACCGACTTCAGGACGATGGTGCTTCATAGATGGTTCATGGAAAGACAAGAACTTATTTTCAGGGCAAGGCTGGTATAGCACTTTACAGGGTTTTGATGGTTTACTAGGGGCAAGGAATGTAAGGGCATGTCTTTCACCTCTACATTCGGAGGTGGAGCTATTAAGACAGTTTCAGGTTACGTTTGCAACAGATTGTTCTCAATTGGTGAAGATGGTTTCAGAACCAGAAGAATGACCAGCATTTGGAAGTTACCTGGAAGACATTAAGCTTTTAAAAAGAAGTTTCATCAACTTAGACATCGTTCATGTACCCCGGACGGAGAACCTACGGGCGGATAGCTTAGCACGCAGTGCTAGGAAACAACCGTCTTTCGTCATTCATACGGATGCGGAGTTACCAATTTGGTTTACAGAGTCAACATGAGTCTATAAATGTTTGTTGCAAAAAAAAACATATATATAAATATATGTATATTGAAAACCATGTTAAGAATTCCCCATTGGGGATATTCTAATCGTCTAGTTAATCAATAGGATGGCACCACGTAAGCCATCAAACGACACCATTCTGATCACTACGAGTGAGTAGATACAAACACTTCCATGAAAAGTTTTGCTTAATAACACCGTTATGCATTTTATCATATTAGTATATTTTTAAAAAATTTACACATATTAAAAATATTTTTGTTTTTATATTTTATCTTGATCTAATATATTGTTTTAAATTTTAAATAACACAATAAAAACTTCAAAATATGTATATTAAACTATTAAAATATTAAATAAATTTTATAATATAAAAATATATATAATTATGATATGTATGTAGTATATATTTATATTTGTTGTTTACTAATATAAAAGAGGAAGAAATATTTGATTTGGTCACACACTTGAGACAGTATCGTCCTTCGCGCTTCTTTGTATCTTTAAAGGAGGCTTTTTAAGAAAGATTGTTGGATCATAACTTCCTCTGTTCTCATTGGTTCTTGGCAACACTGATTCGATTCTCAATGAAGCGATGGTGCGGTTTAGCTCCTCTGATTTTGTCTTTCGTTTTGCCTGGATGTTCTAGTCTTGAGCATCTTGTTCCGGTGTGTTTCCGGTAGATCTCCGGTTAGAAATTCCGGCAACAATTTGGAAATCGGTGAAGAAAAGGTTGTCTCTGCTCTTCCGCCACGTGTCCGTCTTCCGCATGTGTTTTGACACATTGGCAGTGAGCTGTCTAGAGCTTTTTTCTTTTGGGCTTTTATGTGTGGGCTTTTGCGGTTAGGCCTTGCTGTTGTACGTTTGGGCTTTTCTATGCCCCTTCTTTTTATTTCTTGTACTTTGTTGGTTTTTAGCCATTTAATAAAATGAGATGACACAGTGACAAAAAAAAAAAAAAAAGACAGTATCGTCGACAAAAGCCTATTTTAAAAAAAGAAACACTAAAATATCTAAACCCTTAAGGATGATTTAAGAGTCAGATAGTGGATTTGTTTTACTGAAGGGCCAGCCAGACTTAACCCTAAACAACAGAATTTAATCGGTTTGATAAATTATAATAAATTGTTTACAGAGTCTATGAACCCTACATGGGATAGTTAAGATATGGAAAATTTAGTTTAACGAATAAACGTTAAGAAAAACGAACATGAAAGTTGAAAGAAGTGAGATACGTTATAACTTATAAGTATCATTTTCAAATTTAATTAGGACATTGCATTTGAGAATCTATGCTCAACAAACCAAGGCAAAATAGAGAAAAGTAAGAGAGAGAAAAGCAGAGAAAAAAGTAGATCGAAATCTTCCCTCTCCGGTGTCCGGCGATCTTTGCTTGCGCCGTGAGAGGGTGGGTTACTGTCTTTTGTTCTGATCTAAGAGGCTTGGCTGAGGTTTTGTGGTGGGTAGAGATGGATCTGTGATTTTCTGGTGAGTCTCGGTTTGGATTGGTTTGTTTACGTCGGTTCCTATCTAGTTTCTAGTACGCGGTGGTTGTACTCAGCCGGTTCAGATGTGGGTGCTTAAGTTTTCTTGGATCTGGTCAGACAACCTTCCAAGCGAGGCATCAGAGGTCATAGATCTTCCTATCATCTTCACTGCCTTTTGTCCTTTGCGTTCTTTTAGAGAGAAGAACTCGTATTTCTTTAAAACGACCGGTTATATTCTCCGGCGACCTGTCTCCCGTGTATCGGGCTTCGACTCTGGCTTATGGTGGCTACTTTAGCATTGTAAGGTTGGCTTTTGGCTCTGGCAGTGTCCTTTCTTGGCTGGGAAACGTTGGCTTCTGTCTCCGTACAATGGTCTAAATATGTGTTTATTACTGCGGGATCCTACTTCCGGTTCCTTCCCGGTGGATTAGCGAATTCGAATTTACGCCGGTCACTTTCCAGTCATGAAGTTCGGTGGTGCTCTTGATTCAAGTAACACGCTAAAGGTTAACGCGTGGATTAGGGTTGAATGGATTGCGTTGGGCTTTATTTTGATTGGAATTTATGGGCCTTGTATTTTTGTAACTTCGGTATTTGTGTAACTTCGGTTGGGTAATGGGCTTTAGCCTCATAATAATATAGATGACAAAAAAAAAAAGAATATATGCTAAAATAGCCGAATATCGGCTGAGAAAGTTGTAGTATTAATTAAAACTTGAAACTACAAAAATTTGTCAACCAGCAAAATGATTGGACATGTAGAAAAGCTATTTTTATTTGGCAATTCCATCCAGTACTAGAGATCGTTACGCATGACGCAACAATGCATATGAATATTTTTAGTGTAGAAATTTATAAAAGATGTTCTCTCCGTTTTTTAATATAAGTCGTTTTAGAGAAATTTTTATGTTCCAAATTATATGAGGTTTTTGGTTTTTTATGTAAAATTTATTAAAACTTAATGTTATATAACCAATGATAATATACATTCTATTTTATTATTGGTTGATTTGTGGTTAGATAAGTAATTAATGATGTTTTGTTTAAAAAATATAAAAAATTATGATTTTCTTAATGTATGTGCACAATTCTAAACGACTGTTTCTCTCGGGACAGCCGGAGCTCGGAAGCTCGGAAACTACGTATATCAAAAAAACCGAAGGAGTAATACATTACTTTTGTGATAAAAAGAACCAATGGTTGAGGAGGCATAACTATTCGCGGAGACACGGAGCCGTTTGCAACCATCACCTTGGAATCTAACTTTTTTTCTTCTCTCTCCTCATCACCAACTAGTCAACAAGCACATACCATTCTTTTATTTATTTTATTTGAATTTCATAAACTTTAATTTTAAATTAATTTTCCTTTTCAATCGGTTTAATTATATAGTTTTTTCTTATTACAAAATTGTACCAGTTTTGCAATATTAAATATGCTGAAAATAATAACAAATTCTCCAACAATAAGTTTTTTCTTTTGTCAACCTCTAATAGTAAGTAACCATTCTGTATTTGTAATTGGTAGGAGGACACTTCAACAGTTATTATCCAATTAAAAATAAACCCTTTAGTTTGTAGCATGACCCATTCCGTAACTCAGGTATATGCTCAAACAATACGTTTATATAATAAACTCTTACAAAAATGTCTATATAATAGCATTCGTCTGCTTCATCATCAATAAAACATTGAAACCCTTGTCCCTCTCTCTCTCCATCTCTGTGCAAATATCTCTTTCTTGCTTTCGATGTGAATCTCCCAAATAATAGCAAACTTAAGAGAACATTTAAGTATGAGTTGCAATGGTTGTCGCGTGCTTCGAAAAGGTTGCAGCGAGAGTTGCATCCTCCGTCCTTGCATCCAATGGATCGAATCCGCCGAAGCTCAAGGCCATGCCACCGTATTCGTCGCTAAGTTTTTCGGCCGTGCCGGTTTAATGTCATTCATCTCCTCCGTACCGGAATCTCAAAGCCCTGGTACTTTAACCAAACTTAACCAAGATCTTCTTTTTCTTTTGTTTGGTTTCTGTATGACGTCATCGTTGTCTGATCGTCGTTAGGGGTTATTTTGCAGCTTTGTTCCAGTCCTTGCTCTATGAAGCTTGTGGGAGAACTGTGAACCCAGTAAACGGCGCCGTTGGGTTGTTGTGGACAGGGAACTGGAATATCTGTCAAGCCGCGGTTGAGACTGTTCTTCGCGGCGGTTCTTCGAGACCCATCCCGGAGCTTCTAACACGTGACGCCGGATTTGGTGGGTTTCCTTCTCCAACTTCCGACGAAGCATCGGAGATGTTGAATGATTCCGGTGACAGGAGTGCCTACCACCACTGCCGATTCTCGAGCTCTAGAACCAGGCCTACGACTTCTCCGCCTAAACGGAAACGATTAGCGTCAGAACAACAACAACGACCATCGTCGAAGCTAGATCTCTCTCTACTACCTACTTTCCCGATCAAAACGACACCGCTTAAGGAGGAAACGGTACGACCCGAAACACCGTCTATGTACTCAGGGGAATCCGTTACAACGACGCCGTTTATGGACAACATCGCTGGTGAAAGATTCGTACGCGTAGGAGGAGAAACTACAAAGTTGCTCAACCTTTTCGCTTGAACGGCCTTAACGTAACTTTTTTTTTCTTAATATTTTGGTAAAATGTGACACGCCGGCAAATTAAATGATTTTTCTTTATAATTATGAGAAATTAACCAACGTAAAGAATATAATTGAGATAATTAGAGACGGTGGTGTACTATTTTCTTCATAATCATCATTGCATTCAGTTTAAAAGATAACGTTAATAATTGCATAGTTGCACACACATATCTTCCAAAAGCCGATAGAGCAATAACTGAAACAAAAGTAGAAAATGAAACACAATTGGAAACGCTCCAGGGGTATATATATTCACAATTGCATAGTTGCACACACACATCTTCCAATGCACCGGCCAGTCCTTTTCACCCAACAGACTTCGGACAAACATATTACATATAATTATACTCCCTCCGTTCTTTAATATAAGTGGTTTTAGAATTATGCACGTAGATTAAGAAATCATTAATTTTTTATATTTTCTAAACAAAAACATTATTAATTATTTACCTAACCACAAATAAACCAATAATAAAATAGAAGGTATATTATCATTGGTCATACAACATTAAGTGTTAATAAATTTTACACAGAAAACCGAAACCGTCATATAATTTGGAACATAAAAATTCCTCTAAAACGACTTATATAAAAAAACGGAGGGAGTAATACACAACTTGATATTTTGATAATCATCTTGATGACTCCCTAAATATATAAACATTATCTCCCTGATTATTTTGTCTTTCACTACATTTTTATTCAATACTAGTTTGATACAATTATTGTTATACGATAAAGATACAAAACGTAAGTAAGAAAATTGTCTACATGTATAAGAATATTCCTTAAGATAAAGTAACTATTGCTGATTGATTAACATCTAATACATCTTCACTCGTAATATATTCGACTCATTTCTATGCTTTCATTCAAATATATATATATATATATATATATATTTAAATAAAATTACTTATATAAGTTTTTCTGTTTTTGAAAAATATATAGAAATGGGGTTGAGATGGTTTCGTTGTCCAAAAAAAGGGTTTGAGATGGTTTCATTTGTCAATTTTGATATAGATATGTATCATCCCAAACTTCTTACAACAATCTCTCAACTCAAATATCATGTCTTGCAGATCCTTTTAATGTAAAATACATTTATGTGATATTGTGATTAATCTATGCTCAATACACATAACCTATGAATACATAGTTAAACTATCTTTTAATACACTCCTATATCTTTTTCTAAAATAGAAAACTCTATTTTAGAGTTCATATTTGATGCAATACATGTCTTTAGAGCATTTCCAACTTCACTTTATTTTTTATTCTAAAATAAAATTTAGAATAAAAATACTCACATTCTATATTCACTCTATAAAATAAAGTAAAAAATGGGATTAATCTATATGTAGAGTAATCTATTTAGTTTTTATTCATCACTCTATTTTTTACTCAAAAATATAATATCATTAGAATCAGTGGCAGAGCCAATGTGCACTGAGGGGTCAACTGACCCATGTAAATTTTTGGAAAAGAAATTACATATATCTCTAAAGAAAAAACTGATGAATTTAGCTAACTGATCCTTGCAAAATATATTTGTTATCAAATTGACTCCTCTAAAATAAAATTATGCCTCCACCACTAATTAGAGTATAACATAATTCTATCATAGAGCTATTCTATTTTTTTTCAAAAAAAATTCTCCGCCTAGGGTTTTCTCTCTAATCTAGGGTTTTCTCTCTAATCCTCTCCGCCGCCAAGTCTTCATTCGGTGGTTCTCCGCCTCTCCGGTGTCTGTCGCTCTTCGATGGGGCTGGAGAGGATTCTCGTCTTCTTCTCCTTTGCTTTGATTTAGATGTTGCGTGTTCCATGAAGTTTTTCAGTTTTTGGATCTTATCGGTGGGATAACTATTACATATCTCGCACGCGAATCCATCATTCATGACTGATCAAGGCTATGCTGGTTCATTGTCTCTTCAACTTTTGACAGGCGTTGGTTGGGGTCGGATTTGAGGTTCTCACTGGCCTTTGTCTTCCTCCTATCTCAGTTCGTATGCTTTGATCAATGGTGTTTCATTGTCGATTCTTTACCTTTTCTATTATCCAATTTTCTGACGGTTCCACAAAGAAGATGCAGTCTTCGTTGATGTGTTTTATTCGGATTGTACTCTTATATGTTTCATCGTTTATTGCCTCCCCTCTGCTTTTGTTTGCGGGGTAGGAATGTTTGGTTGCTTGGTTTGTGTTCTTCCGGTTTCGTTCCAGCTCCTCGCTTAGTCAAGCATCTTATCAGGGTCCCGTACTGGCCTCTTTCAGTTTGACTCCTGCATAGTTCGAGCTTTTTCGACGTTCTGCGTTAACCGATAAGTGTTACTTTAGTTATGTTTCTTGGAGTTGTTCTGCCTCCCTAATGATTACAATATCATATTGGTGTCTTGGTTATAGCTCTCCATATCGAAACGAAATTACGTGGCAATGGACCTATATTGTACGCAATGCATCTGAGTGGGTAAATCACTTTCCGTTGCTGATGAGGTCTTCTCTTTGACTCCCTGGAGTTTCTTTGTTATAAGGTGTCTACTGGTATCTTTATTTTCTGCAACTCTGGTGCTTTTCGCATTTGTTTTTGTTGGCCTTTGGCTATGTAAGAACTATGAACCTTACGGTTTATTCAATATTACACAAAACGTTAAAAAAAAGAGCTATTCTATTTTGAGGGAAAAATAAAGTGAACTATTGGAGATGATCTTATAATAGAAGAATACATAACACTTGTGCACAAAAAAAGAATAAATAGCACTCATCTCTTATAAAATAGAAGAACTTTGTTATAAAAAATGCATCTTGGATGAAATATTATTTTTATAACATGTCTTTTATTTTAGAAGAAAAATATTTAGATGGAGTTCCTTAAACCTAAGAACAATTAGGTCATAAGCTCATGGCATTAGTATATAATATATGTAATACTCCCTCCGTTTTATAATGTAAATAGTTTTGGCTAAAAACACAAAGATTAAGAAAATTATTATGTTTTAAAAAATATTGTATAATAAATAGGTTAGATATAACTTAACCAATCAAAAATAAGTATATTTACAATAAATGTAAAAGTTACCTAGAAATATGAAAACTACTTACATTTTGAAACAAAATTTTTTTCCTAAAACTACTTACAATATGAAACAGAGAGAGTATAATAGATAAGGATTATGTATTGGATGAAGCTGCTACAATGGGAGATTACCGTCCTATAAGTCTTTGTACGGTGGCGTATAAGTTGATATCAAAAGTGTTGGGTTTGCGACTACAGAAGTGTTTGGAAGTGGTCATCTCGGAGTCTCAAGCTGCATTTGTGTCTGGAAGACAAATATCAGATAATATTCTGGTCTCTCATTAATTAATCAATGCTCTAAAATCAAAAAAGGATTGTTCAGAGCAATATATGGCTATTAAGATAGATATTAGTAATACATGACAATGTATGATTTATTTTTTGGGTTCACCGGGCATCGACTAAAAAAATTTCATTATTTTAGATTTGATATCTTTTAGAAAAGGAAATAAAATATTTCGAAGTTATATTATATTTAAAATATCAGATAATATTCTTGTGGCTCATGAATTAGCTAGACGTTGTCCTAAGGTTTCTCATTTACTATTTATTTGATGACGACTCACTCTTCTTTTGTGGCGCAACTGAGGACAATGCTTCATGTATGGCAGGTATTCTTGACTCTTATCAACGAGCATCTGGCCAAAAAGTGAATCTGGCGAAATCTTCAATTATATTTGGTTTGAGGGTGGATCAGCAGAGGAGGACACAGATTCAACATATTTTAAATATTAATGTTGTTGGTGGTGGAGGAAAGTACTTAGGTCTTCCTGAGCAATTTGGTAAAAGCAAAGTACATGATTTTCAAGGCATTGTTTCTCATATCAAATCCTTAACTTCTCAGTGGTATAACCAATCATTATCTCAGGCAGGAAAAGAGGTATTGATCAAATCGGTTCTTCAGGCTAAACCAGTATACTCTATGAGCTGTTTTCTTTTACCTAAGACTACTTGTGATGAAATTAATGCAATTTTATCGTAGTTCTGGTGGGGAAAGGGTGAGGAACGAAGGAAAATTTCTTGGGTTTCTTGGAAAAGGTTGTGTTTACCGAAAAAAGGAGGTATGGGTTTTAGAGACCTATATAGTTTTAATAAGGCCTTACTTGCAAAGCAAGCATGGCAGATTTGGCAAAATCCGAATTCCCTTTTGAACAGACTTTATAAGGGAAGATATCATCATTTGTCGACTTTGTTACAGTCTTCGAATACTAAGCAAGCCTCTTATGGCTGGAAATCAATTCAAGTAGGCAATGAACTCCTTCGAAAAGGACTTCGCACAATGATTGGTGATGGAAAAAAGACTAATGTTTGGATGGATCATTGGATACCAGTTGTCCCGCCAAGACGTGCTATACAATTTTCATATAATCGGAATATGAAAGTGGAAGAGTTTATTGATCAGGATACATCAACGTGGAATGTTCAGAAACTGCAGTTTTTTCTACAGCCCATTGTTGTGGAACAAGTCTTGAAAATCAAGTTATCTTGGTTTGCTCCAGAAGATCATTTAATATGGCCTTTTATGAAAGATATGCAGTACACAGTCAAGTCGGGATACTGGACAGGTACTCACTATTATCATGAGGGAGATGAGATCTTAAGACCTGAAGGATCTTTAGAAATGAAAGGAAAATTTTGGAAGTTGAACATTTTGCCAAAGATAAAACAGTTTTTATGGAGAGTGATATCAGGAGCATTAGCTACGTATACAAATCTTTGTACTCGTGGGATTAATATTGATCCTACATGTCAGAGATGTTGTCTTGAAGATGAATCCATCAATCATGTTTTATTCCTTTGCCCTCATGCCACGACTATTTGGAGATGTTCAGGTATTATCTCAGTCTATCTATTTTCAAATACCTTCGAAGATAATATTCAACTTCTCTTTAGCATAATGGAGTCTTTACCGGATTTGGAGCTAAATAAATTACTGGTCTTCTGGATTCTGTGGTTGATTTGGAAATCAAGGAATGAATTTATCTTCAATAAGAGAAATGTTCATCCTAGTGAAGACATTAAAAGAGCAATGGATTCGATATTGAATGGTATATGAATGTTCTTCAAACTGGACAGCAAAGAAGAGGATACGGGGCTAAATCATCGAAATGGGAACCTCCTCCTTGTAATTGGGTAAAATGCAACTTTGATTATAGCTATGGCTCTAATAGCATTGCTGATGGGATTGGATGGATTTTAAGAGATCATAATGGAGTTTTTTAAGAGATCAGAAATGCTAAAATTGGAAAAGTTCAATCATCCCTTATAGGTGAGACCATGAGTTTTCTGTTTGCTCTGCAACAGATATGGGTTCGTGGTTGGAGAAGAGTATGGTTTGAAGCCGATAATCAAGAACTCTGTGAAGGAACATATAGATTTGGGGAACTACTTATATGATATAAGGTATTGGATGGCTTTGTTACCAGAGTGTTCATTGGAGTATGTCAATCGCGAGAAGAATCAAGCAGCGGATGTTCTGGCAAAACAAGCTAGTGATCATAATAGTTTTTTCATATTTTTTGATATTCTTCCTGTTTGGTTGATTCAGTATTTATATTCACCTTTTACAATTTTATTGGTCAGTGAACCGCAGAATAACTCACAAGGTATAAGTACTATGCTTTGTGGATGATGGCGTAGAAGCTCCAGTGAAATAGACCAATAACACGTTAGTTCCATAAACATACTTATATTAAAAACAATATATATAGTCTACTTACCATTCCTTGATACTAGCGTAATTTCAAACTAAAAAAACATGAAAAATCTGATGATGTTCTTTGACTACAAAATCATATACGTCATTGTTAATTATGATCCAGGTATAATACTACTTATATAGTATAACAAAAGATAAAGATAGACTCGGTGTTAGCAGCTCAACCGGTGTACTAGTTGACAATTTAAACTAAAATAATATTGGTGAAGTCCCAAATTCAAAAGCGATGGTTTATATACAACTTAATCTACCACATAATTCATAGGACATTTATCTATAACAATCGATTGCTTATATCTATATAAAAAAAATTGAATTCAGACCCTAGGCTGTACTGTACATCTACAGTTACAACTCTCATTTTCTTGTAAAATGAGACTTGTCAAAAATTTATCCCAAACAAAAAAGAAGAAGAAATATCGTGTGAAATGAGGATAGATATTTGTTCGGACACAAGTGATTTGGAGATCTTACAAAGTAGGACCAACTTAAAATATACTTTTCGACCAACCATCAATTGGCAAACAAATGCTTGTGGTCCACGTCATTCTCCCTTCTTTCCCTGACCACCGGACTCTTTATGTATTTACAAAGGAGAATTCGGCCAAAAAAAACCTCAACTTTTCACGAATTGCCAAAAGAAACATGAACTTTTGGGCTGACCAAAAAACCACCAAACTTTCATTGACTTTAGAATTAATTAACAATGTTTTCGCTGACTTGCCAATTTAGCACGCCGTCAACAAATTTAACAGAAATATTTGACGTCGTTTATTGTTGGCGTTTAGTGAATCGACGTCGTTTTCAAATGAGATGAAACGACGTCGTTTTACATTATTTGAAATTAAAAATATGTAAACCCATGGACTCGAACCCAGGTTGGTTGGTCAAATGGCAAGTTATTTTACCACTGGGCTACTAGCACTTTCAATGTACTTACTAACATGTTTACTTTTATTTGGTACATATTAAATATAAAAAATTCTCTAAAAACTTAATAAGATCTTTAAAATTCCAAAAAAATTAAAAAATAAAGAAGATTTTTATAAAATTAATTTAGAAATTAAAATTAAAATTAAAATTTATTTCTCTTTTTAAAAAATAAAAACTCTTCCAAAATTTTCTAAAAACTTGAAAAGATCTTTAAAATTCCAAAAAATTGAAAAAATAAAGAATTTTTTTATAAAATTAATTTTGAAATTAAAATATAATTTCTTTATAAAATTAATTTTGAAATTGAAATAGAAAATAAAATTTTATTTTTTCTTTTCAAAAAAACACGAACTTTTCACGAATTGAAAAGAAAAAATAAAATTTTATTTTCTATTTTAATTTCAAATTAATTTATAAAATAATTCTTTATTTTTTTCAATTTTTTGGAATTTTAAAGATTTTTTAAGTTTTTAGAAAATTTTGGAAGAGTTTTTATTTTTTAAAAAGAAAAATAAAATTTTATTTTTAATTTTAATTTCTAAATTAATTTTATGAAAATCTTCTTTATTTTTCACTTTTTTTTGGAATTTTAAAGATCTTATTAAGTTTTTAGAGAATCTTTTATATTTAATATGTACCAAATAAAAGTAAACATGTTAGTAAATACATTGAAAGTGTCAGTAGCCCAGTGGTAAAATATCTTGCCATTTGACCAACCAACCTGGGTTCGAATCCAGGGGTCTACATATTTTTAATTTCAAATCATGTAAAATGACGTCGTTTCACTAAACGCCAACAATAAACGACGTCAAATATTTCTGTTAAATTTGTTGACGGCGTGCTAAATTGGCAAGTCAGCGAAAACATTGTTAATTAATTCTAAAGTCAATGAAAGTTTGGTGTTTTTTTGGTCAGCCCAAAAATTCATGTTTTTTTTGGCAATTCGTGAAAAGTTGAAGTTTTTTTTGGCCGAATTCTCGTTTACAAAGTAAAATTGTTAATATTTTTAGTTTTGTCCGTTCCAAGTTTCTCACGACCTATATCATCAACAACAGCAAACCCCTCTGAGTTTTCACAATCTTTGTAAAAACGATAAAAACGAATAGTGAACACGAAAAGATAATTATAATTTATACTAGTATATAATAATGAGCTGGAAAAGTATAAACGAATGAGCTTTATTTGCTACATGCGATTTATAGTTTGCTTGTTCGAAATAGGCCTGTATTCTGTTGGATAAGCTTGGATAAAGCTTGTGATATAAGTTTCCTTTTCTCTTTGTGTTTATAGGATTAGAAAACTTAATAATGATTGGATTAGGATTTGTTAGAGTCCTATATATATAGACGCATATTGATATGCGAATGTGTGTGATTTGAGACTTGTGATTTGAGCTTTTGATTAAGTGAATAAGAGAATGACTTCTTATTGATCTTATTGTTCTATATTTGGTATCAGAGGAATCAAAGATTCTTTGAAGGGATTACAAACAAACATGGCAGATGTTAAAGATGTGGAATCGTGTCACCCAAGGAAGCCGGTCCAACAACCATTAAATACCCGATGTTAACCTCCATAGACTATACTGTCTGGGCTATGCGGATGAAGATTGCACTCAAGGTTAGCGAATTTTGGGAAGCAATAGACCCTGGAACCAAAGACGAGAAGAAGAACAATATGGCAACTGCGCTTTTGTTTCAATCAATACCCGAGGGTTTAATCATGCAAGTTGGCGACCTGGACACAGCGAAGGCGATATGGGATGCTATAAAGGCAAGACACGTAGGAGCTGAGCGGGTAAAAGAAGCTAGGCTTCAAACCCTAATGACATAATTCGATAGACTCAAGATGAAAGAAGAAGATACAATCGATGTCTTTGCCGGAAAGCTATCAGAAATCTCCTCCAAATCTGCTTCTTTAGGAGAAACGATAAAAGAACTGAAGCTGGTTAAAAAATTCTTAAAGTGTTTGCCAAGAAAGAAATACATTCATATGGTTGCTTCTTGATGTTAGGAGTTTTCAAGGCTCCTAAGACAAATGTTGTAGTATAGTGATTGTCGAACCAGTTCTGAGGGGTATCAAAGTACCGAGAATGCAAGTACTCACTTAATCTAAGTGCAACCAATGATTTAGATGAGTTTTAAACTATGACTAAAACTAAAAAGCAATAACAGAATGATACTTTCTTGACTAAGGGAAAAGAGAACTCATGGGCATAGGGATTAGACCTTGGGTGATCAAGTTTCGAACTAAGGATGACAAATGATCAATCAAACTATCGACCTTAAGCCTAGACACAATTCTAAGCAAGCTCTATGTCTAGATGAATGCTCATTTGCTAACATATCTCAAACATCAAATGTCTTTGGTTGAATAATATGAAAGCAATCATTACTAACAAGTCTATTAGCTATTTTAGCACCTTTAACAACAAATGTCTTTGGCAAAGTATACTAAAAGCCTAGGAGAGTTGTCTCAGACATTTCATCAAACACCTTTCGGGTGGGAAATGCCTATTGATCAACTTTTGAGTGGCCAACTCAGAAGATGCATTAAGAATACTCTACTAGCAAGGAACAAGAATGATCTACACTAAAACATCCTAGAACTAACCTAATCAACCTTGATCTCCCTAACCCATGAATTCAAAAGGTGATTACTCACTAATCTCCATGATTCCTCTTAAACCCATATTGGATTTCAGATTAATCATGTAGAGAAACACAGGAAATAGATAAGAACACAGAATTCTCAATAATAAACTGATCAATTGATTCAAAGAGATGACTTTCCAAAGGTTTTTGGT
>NC_027755.1:26233548-26257107 GCF_000695525.1 Brassica oleracea var. oleracea
GGTGTCGCATTAGGAGGTCGCTCCGAGAGTGGTGTGGGATGCGAGCGACCTCGGTGCGTCGCTCTGGGCAAGTCGCTCTGGGCTTCCAACGGGATGAATATGGCGAGCGACTTCACGGGGTCGCTCCAGCTAGGTCGCTCTGAGAGGTGCTTTGGAGCGACCTCATGACGTCTTTGTGGAACCTCGCTCCCATCCTCTGCTCGTCCAATGATCACCTATTTCACCTCCTTTGAGCTCCAAATGCATCCAAATGTCCCCAAGAACTCCATGTGGCACTCCAACACCTGATAAAGACTCATGTATGCAAAATGTAACCTAAACATGGCTAAATCCTAGTCTATATGATCAAAATGCACATGGACGAATGGATAAGATACTGGAAATATGCAAGATATCACTTCTCTTAAGCAGATGCTTGATCTTAATACCACACCCTTTGAAAATATTGTCGGGAGATTAAAGGCGTTTGAAGAGAGAGTTGCTGATGAAGAAGAAGAAACACACGAGGATACCGGAAAATTGATGTATACCAATGCTGATACGACCTCTGAAGGCTATGGGTATAACTCTAGAGGTCGAGGCCGCAGTGGTCGATCTAATTGGCGTGGAAGAGGTCGTGGCCACAGGGCGTTTCAACAACAGAGGGAAGCATATAGACAAGGATGTAGTGGAGATGCCTCGCATATCACCTGTTTCAAGTGCGATAAGCAAGGGCATTACGCCACAGACTGTTCCGGCAAACACCTAAAGCTACAAGAGACCGTTGAGAAGGAGGATGATGATACCGAAGAAGCTGATACTCTCATGATGCACAAAGTAGTCTATTTAAATGAGAAAAGGGTCAATCCAGCAATCTTTGAGACATAATCAGATACAATGGAGGTTTGGTATCTCGACAACGGCGCTAGTAACCATATGAGTGGGAATCGTATGTTTTTCTTTGAGCTTGATGAAACTATCACCGGGAACGTTCGTTTTGGAGATGACTCAAGAATTGACATCAAGGGTAAAGGATCAATTCGATTCATTATCAAGAATGGCGAGAAGAAGGTGCTGAAGAACGTCTATTACATACCATCACTACGCAGTAATATTGTCAGCTTGGGACAAGCAACTGAGGCAGGATGTGAAGTACGTATGAAGAATGACACACTAAATCTTTATGATCGGGAAGGACAAAGTATGGTCAAGACAGAACGAACAAAGAACCGCTGATACAAAGTGGCTCTACAAGTTGATTTTATCCAGTGTTTGCAAGTAAAGAGTGGTGGAAAAGGAGAGATATGGCATGCCCGCTTAGGCCATATAAATCAACAGACGATGAGAATGATGGCCAACAAGGAGCTCGTTACGGGTCTACCCTCCATCAGTCGACACACAGACACTTGTGTGTCGTGTCTTCGTGGAAAGCAAAGCAGAAAACCGTTCCCACAAGCAAACAACTTCCGAGAAACAAAGCTCCTTGAGTTAGTGCACGCTGACCTTTGTGGACCTATCTCGCCTTCGACACCATCACACAACCGGTATGTATTTGTTCTTCTTGATGACCACTCATGCTACATGTGGACAATTCTGATAAAGGAAAAGAGCGAAGCCTTTGAAAAATTTAAAAACTTCAAAAGACTTGTCGAACAAGAAACAAGGGAGGAACTAAGGAATCTCCGAACTGATCGAGGTGGTGAGTTTACTTCTAATGAGTTTCGATCCTATTGTGAGAAGCATGGCGTGAATAGACACCTAACGGCCCCATACTCACCTCAGCAAAACGGGGTGGTGGAGCGACGAAATCGAACCCTCTTAGAGATGACTAGGAGCATCTTAAAGCATATGAATATGCCAAATCATCTATGGGGTGAAGCCGTTAGACATGCGACCTACCTAATCAACATAATGGCAACGAGATCACTAGAAGGAAGAACACCTTATGAGGCTTTAAAGGGTCGAAAACCAAACATGTCCCATCTAAAAGTGTTCGGTTGTGTGTGTTATGCAAGAACATAAACACCCGGAAGAAAGAAACTCGATGATAGGTCTAGGGTTCTGGTTCATCTTGGAACCGAACCAGGATCAAAAGCCTACCGACTATTTGGCCCTCTGAACAAGAGGATTGTGGTAAGTCGTGATGTCATATTTGAAGAAAATAAAGAATGGAAGTGGAACGACAACAAAGGTTTCGATGGGTTCGTCGATGAAGATTATGAGATCAACTTGAGACGGCTTAGTAATGGAGAACACGAAGCTGAAGGTCTTGATGATGATGATGACAATGATGATGGAGAGAATAATGTGACAAATCACGATGATGAGTATGAAGGTGTTGATGAAGGAGAAGGAGAAGAAGATCATCAGCCACAACCAAGACGATCAACGAGAACCAGTAACAAACCCTCTTACCTTGATGACTATATTCTGATTGCAGAAGTAGAAAGTGAGAAGCTCTTGATGATTATTAATGATGAACCGTGGAGTTTCATTGAAGCAAAGGAGATGAAAGTATGGATCGATGCGTGCAAGGATGAGATTTATTCTATAGAAAAGAATAACACTTGGGATCTTGTTGAGTTGCTTGCAGGTGCTAAACCCATAGGACTTAAGTGGATATTCAAAATAAAGCGCAACACAGATGGAACTATTAGTAAATACAAAGCTCGGTTGGTGGCCAAAGGATATGTTCAACGACATGGCGTAGATTATAATGAAGATTTCGCTCCTGTGGCCCGTATTGAAACGATCAGGCTGATCATCACGCTAGCAGCATCACACGGATGGGAGATACACCATCTCGACGTCAAGACTGCGGTCTTGAACGGAGAAATGAAGGAGGAAGTTTATGTTCATCAACCAGAAGGTTTTGTTGTTACAGCTGAAGAGCGAAAGGTCTATAAGCTTAAGAAATCTCTTTATGGATTGCGACAAGTGCCAAGAGCATGGAACATAAAGCTCAACAAGATCTTACGCGAGCTATGGTTTCACCGGTGCTCTAAGGAGCCGTCTCTGTATCGTAAAGAAGAAAACAAGAGGGTGCTAGTCGTGGTTGCTTACGTAGATGATTTGTTGGTCACGGGCTCTTCTGACAAAGATATCATTGAGTTCAAACAGGAGATGGCATCTAAATTCGAGATGAGCGACCTTGGCAAGTTAACATATTACTTGGGCATAGAAGTAGTTCAATACGAAGGAGGGATCATACTTAAACAAGATCAATACGCTCGCAAAATACTCGAAGAAACGGGAATGAGCCTATGCAACCTGACTCATGTACCATTGGAACTAAATGCAACGTTCTCAAAGTCGATTACTGAGGAGAAGGTTGATGAAAAGGAATATCGACGGACCATTGGATGCTTACGATATCTATTGCATACGCGTCCGGACCTGTCATTCAGTGTTGGTGTGCTCTCTCGATACATGCAGGACCCTAGAGCATCTCATGGTGAGGCTCTTAAGCAGATTCTCAGATACCTACGAGGTACTTGCTCCCTTGGTCTCAATTATTTGCGTGCAAGAGACGTAAACTGATAGGTTACAGCGACAGTTCCCACAACATTGACATCGATGATGGGAAAAGTACTAGTGGCCACATATTCTATTATGGAGAGAGTCCTATTACCTGGAGTTCTACAAAGCAAGAGATAGTAGCTCTCTCATCATGTGAAGCTGAGTTCATGGCTGCAACGGAGGCAGCAAAACAAGCTATTTGGTTGCAAGAACTTCTAAGTGAAACTGTCGGAGAAGAAAGCAAACGTGTAGTTATCAAGGTTGACAACAGGTCCGCGATTGCTCTTACAAAAAATCCGGTGTTTCATGGGCGAAGTAAGCATATTCACAGAAGGTTTCACTTTATTCGAGAATGTGTCGAAAACGAGCAAGTTGAAGTTGAACATGTCCCGGGAAGTGAACAGAAAGCATACATTCTAACTAAATCGCTTGGAAGAACGAAGTTCAAGGAAATGAGAGATCTTATTGGGATCAAAGATGTGTGTAAAGATGAGCTCAAGCTTAAGGGGGAGAATGTTGGATAAGCTTGGATAAAGCTTGTGATATAAGTTTCATTTTCTCTTTGTGTTTATCTTAATAGGATTAGGAAACTTAATAATGATTGGATTAGGATTTGTTAGAGTCCTATATATTACCCATATTGATATGCGAATGTATGTGATTTGAGACTTGTGATTTGAGCTTTTGATTAAGTGAATAAGAGAATGACTTCTTATTGATCTTATTGTTCTATACCTTTTGATTCATGTCTTTTTTTTTCATCTTGATGTTTATTAAAAGGACTAAGCCCAAAAAGGACAGAGCCTAAAACCATTACAACTTTACAGTACATCTTTAGGCCATAAGCCCAGGTCCAACCGAAAAAACCAGTCCAAAGGGATAACATCATAGCAGCCATAAACACGTGTTGAACCCCGAGCTGCAGCAAACTACGTGTCAAATCACTACAAGAAAACCAGCGAATTCCGACGGCTATATTCGTCGGTATAGGCGAATTCCGACGAAAAGGGTCGTCGTAATGGTTTCGTCGGAAAAAAAAAAGTTCATCGGAAATTCGTGACAAATTCCGACGAAACTCGGAGCGAAACCGACGATAATATTTCCGACGGAAATGTCCGACCACAATTCCGTCGTAAATTTCTGACGAAATATGTTTCGTCATTTTATTTATTTATTATTTTTTATAAATTGTAATTTATAAAAAATATATATATATATATATTTTTTAAATATAGAACCCTTAATTTGTAGAAATTTTTTTTGCATAATTAAAAACAACATTTAAAAGTTTTACATAATTGAAAACAACATTTAAAAGTATTTAAAATAGAAAAAGAAACTAAGAAAATTCATGAGGAAACAAACGCTTCATCTTTTCCATTATCTCCTCGTTTGTCTTTTTTAGACCCGCTAATTAAGCAAGAATTGTGGCGTTCTACGTCTCCAGTGCCACATTTCGATCATCCTTGTTCTGCAGCTGCTCTATAATCATAGGATCAGGAGGAGAAAACAGAGTTGTGAAGAGGGAGTACAGGAATAGGCACGCCAAGCCAAACCAACCAAACGACCTTTCTTATTTGGAACCGCCTATATATAAAAATATATATATATATATATATATTAATAATAAAGTTGATAAGTAATAATGCAATGGCAAAAAAAAAAATTACCTGTTCCACCATTTGGTTTATTCGTTCGTGGATGCTCCAGAGGAATCGTCATCTGAGATAGGCTGAGAAGCAAGTAATGCTTCTTTCTGGGTTTGCAAAAAGTCTATGACATCTTTGATGACGAGATTCTGAATTTCCCTCGTCTTCTTGTTAGTGTACACCTCTTTCATAACATCGAGATGATCAACGGGGTTACCCGCATTGCTTCAACCTAAATACAATATTAATCAATATATATATATATATATATATATATAATAATTTAAAAAATATAGAACTACAAGTTCATCTTCCTTAGAAGACATACTGCAAGCACCGAGGTTGTGGACATAAACACCTTTCCCGCCACGATCACTCTTACGGTTGGTTGAGTTTTTGATTGATTTGTCTATAGTCTCCTGGTTCACCCAATGATCCTGCAACTCTAGCCAAACCGTTGGGTTGATGTATTTTGGTGTCTTTCACTTGAGCCATAGCTGCTTCCACTCATATATGTGCTTCGTATAAGTGTCTGCCACCTTTTCGAGGAAAGCTAAACAGGCAGTTTCCGTGTGGCCTGACTCCCAATTGAAATGTTGCTTCCAAAAAAAAAGAAGTAAGATAATATAAAAAAAATTCAAAACCAAAAAAAAATTAAAATTTAGAAATTACCGCAAAGTTACGGAACCACAAATGGCGCTCGTCGTTAGGCATCACACTGTAGGTCGGATATCCCTTGCGGATCATGGAATACATCATCTAGTTAATGCACCTGCAAATCTCATTCTTCGACTTGTTGAACCTTAAAAAAATATTTTGTTAGAAATAAAACTAAAAAAAAAACAAAATTAAACTAATTTTTTTTTTTTAAATGAAAACTTTACCAAGTTGTGTATCCTTGTGGATACGGATGGAGCACAGGAAGATGCTCTCGACCGGGTTGGAGAACAAGGAGCTCCACCGGCATGGTACCAGTCTCATATGGAGCAGCGGGATCAGCCGGTGGAACAGATGGAGGAAGGGCTAGAGGAGGAATAAACGGGACTAAATTTTGCTCATGCGACGAGCCCAAGTCTGGGAAGAACTCCTCGAACTAAGCCGACCTCGGGGCGCCGAACGACGTAATGGTCTACGACCACCATCCTCAGACCTACGAAAAAATAACATTTGTGAAGATCATATATACGAAAAAACGATTAGAAAGGAATATTCATTTATTTAGTTTATAGTAAGTTTGTATATAATAAAGTTTTAATAAATTATATATATATAACCAACGGTTTTAGTATTATATATTAAACTATTAAAATGTTTATAAAATATATTTTTATATAAATATAATAAACGGTTTATATATATATATAATTATATATAAAAACTATTATATATTAAACTATTAAAATATTTTATAAAAAAATTTAAATTTTAATAGCTTATATAAATATAATAAACGGTATATATATATATAAACGTTTTTAAAATATAATTAACATATAAATTTCACAAAATATACCTAAAATTCCTATAATCTACAAATCTAACATTCAAAACCTAAAATCTACATATAAACCACAAAATCTAACATGTTAATTCCTATAATTATCCATTCAATTCTAACTATTGACAATCAATTCTATATAGAAACCTCTAAATCTAACATCAAAAACTATTAAAATTGAGATGGAAAGAGGGCTTAGATGACTTACATGATTGTGGTAGGGGATTTGAGAGAGAGATTCGCCGGAGGGAGAGAGATTGGCGGTGAGAGAGAGAATCGCCAGAGGAAGAGAGAGATTAGGCGGAGGGAGAGAGATTCGCCGAAATGAGGAGGAAGAAGAAGTGTCGGGTTATGTCTTTAAAACATAGCCGACCGAATTCCGACGAATATATGTCCGTGGTAATATTTCGTCAGAAATCTGCCGGCATTTAATTTTACGCGGTTAACCAAATGAATTCCGTGAAAATAGAAGATCTGTCCGAATTCCGACGAAAAGGATTCCGTCGGTAAAATGGCATCGGTAATTCTTCGGAAAGTTTAGGAAACGTGTACGGACAACACAACGAGGAAGAATATTATTTCGTCGGAATATCCGTCGGAATTTTCCGACCGAAAACCGACGATTGTTCTTTTTCTCACTTTTTTCCTACAGTTTTCCGACGAAAGAGTGCATGTGGTTTCAAAAAATCTAAATAATTTGCTCTAATACAAAACTCTTATAATAAACAAATGGTTTTAAGAAGATTAACTAAAAAAATTGGTTTAACTCGATATTATACAAATTAAATATGTAGGATTAGATTTTGGAATATGTTTGTTGTTTAGGTATATAAGTGTTAATGAAAGATGTTATGAATAAGATGATATATGTACATATAGAGTTTTTACAATTGAAAAACTTAAACCGTTGTGAACATTATATTACACACTTAATATGTGTTATTTGGTATTTTAGTATCCATTTTTACATTTTATATGAATTAGTTGTATTTAAAACTACATTTCATCGGAAAATGGTCAGTAATTTCCGACGAAATTCCCACAACGTCTCAAGCTTCGTGGGAATTTCATCGGACATTTCTGACGGAATACCGACGATCTTTTAATTTCGTCCTCCTTTCCTACACATTTCCGACGAAAGTGTGTATATAGGGTTTCAAAACATCAATATAATGCTCTAATACAAAACTCTTACAATAAACAAATGGTTTTAAGAAGATTAACTAAAAAAATTGGTTTTACTCGATATTATACCAATTAAATATGTATGATTAAATTAAATAACTCCAATAACTTATAATTATAAAGAACAACTCCAATAACTCACATAACTCCAATAACTCACATAACTCTAATAACTTATAAAAAGACAACTCCAATAACTTACATAACTCCAATAACTTATAAAAAAAACAACTCCAAAAACACAAATCTACTAAGAATCTGTAGAATCTTCAGAATCTTCATCAAATTCTCCAACCTCAGCCTCTGACTCCGAGTGCACAACAGCATCATCTCCAAACTCGGATAAATCGACAACGAGTTTAACATTTTCTGAATTTTCAACTGGACTCACGTTGCTGGTAGAGCTTGGTTGTATTGGTTCGTTATCACAACTTCCATGTACTCTTCCTCTTGGGTTGATTAACGTTTCAGTGATCCAAGGATTGTCTCTGTACGTAACACGTGGGTAACTGATGTAGAAAACCTGTAAATATATTGTAAGTAATTAGTAATACTAGAAAACGATAACTATATTGTTAAACCATTATGAATAATTTGACATACCTGATCTGCTAGTGAAGCAATAATGAAATGATCATAATGTTGAAGTTTCCTTCGCGAATGAATCGATGTAACACCAAATGCATCAGTTTTCACCCCTCAACCTGGAGTGTTGTCATACCAATCACAACAGAATACAATACACCACAATCCCACCATACCGGGATACTGAATTTCCAAAATATCCTTAATGTTGTACACATCGTCATTGGATGAAGACGAAACACCAGCATCATAAGTTGTCCTAGAATGACCTTTCCTTGTGAATGCGTATCCTCGTGTACAATATTTTTGATATGATTTGACCACAAAGTTTGGTCCCCGCACAAACTCGCATATCCAATCATCGAACACTTCACATCTGGCCAAACCTTCAGTCACTTATGATGAAAAAAATGTTACTGATATGTTATTTCACAAAACATATAACTATTTTTTTCACATGTACACACTCACATAATTAAGAAGCCATCCGACAAACCATTATGTCTGAGTTATTCAAGCTCCTCTTTTGTGGCATGTCTGTAAGTCAAACGCAACTCTGCCATATAAACACTATACAAAAATTATGTTATTAGTATGAAATAAAAGTTACTGAATATTCTTACAATGAAATGGAAAAAATATTTACCTCTCATACTGTAGAAATTCTTCACAGTTAGTGAGAAAATATGTTTGCGAATGAGAGTGCTCCATCTCAGTAAGTCTTCGATTTGTGGATTTTCCACTAAGTCGTCCAATTTCCTTGAAGATGTTTGGGACGTAAACATAATACATTGCCCTTTGCCCTCCCATCATCATGACGAGTAGGTCTTCGGTTTTTTTTTTGTGCACTTCTGATGGAAAGTAGTTTTTAGCAAAGCTTGAAGTTTCTTCTCGAGGTTGCACAGGATGACGGGTATGCTAGCTTTCAAATTACTAATACCCTCTTCAGTGATTTCTCTACTACATAAATCGCGGAAAAATGCACTTATCCCTACACAGATAAAAAGAAAAAAAATTCCACAAGTATATATATATATATATATATATATATATAAACATAATAAATAAATATGACAACCAATTGAAAATGTAAAATATATACCTGCAACTGCTTCATGAACATTACGTGGCAACAGTTCTGAAAAAGGAAATGGAATGAGGGGCTGCATCATTACATGACAATCGTGACTCTTCAAGACAGTAAATTTTCCTTCGCTTTTATCCACGCAGTTACACAAATTTGAAACATAACCATCTGGAAATGCCACTCTATCTGTAATCCAATAAAAAACTCCTCTTTTGCAGCTGCATCCATTCGGTATATGGGAACAGGAGTCATACCGTTCTCATCAACGTGAAGTTCAGAACGAGCACAAATATCGACTAAATCCAGTCTTGACTTCAAATTATCCTTCGTTTTACCTTGGATGTTTAGGATTATGTTCATCAGATTGTCGAAAAATTTCTTCTCAATATGCATGACATCTAAATTATGTCGTAACAGATGATTCTCCCAGTATGGTAGATCCCAGAAAATACTCTTTTTATGCCAATTGTGCAGTTGTCCAACATTGTCGACTCGAATATTTTCATGTCCACCAACATCTGGCGTCCTTTCTGCGCCAAAATTTCTTAGTTGTTCCCACAAATTTTCCCCACTAACTTCTTCAGGTGGACTGTCAAATACCTTCTTCTTTTTCGTAAACAAAGTCCTACTTCTACGATATGGATGATCAGGTGGTAGAAATCTCTTGTGACAGTCAAACCAACATGTTTTCCTTCCGAGCTTTAGTTGGAAATCATCCGTGTTATCTTGACAATATGGACATGAAAGCCTCCCATGTGTTGTCCATCCAGATAACATACCATATGCGGGAAAATCACTTATTGTCCACATAAGCACTGTCCGCATCTGAAAGTTTTCTTTGCACGCAACATCGTATGTCTCAGCACCATGCGCCCATAATTATTGTAACTCATATATCAGTGGCTCAAGAAACACATATAATGATCTCTTATGATGCTCTGGCCTGGGGACAAGAATGGAGAGAAACAAAAACTCTCGTCGCATGCACAAATTCGGCGTTAAGTTGTACGGTGTCACAATCACTGGTCATAGAGAATATTGTCTTCCAAGCTTTCCAAATGGGCTGAAACCATCAATACATAATCCAAGATAAACATTTCTTCTCTCTTGGGCAAATTCTGGATATGTTGATTGAATTTTTTTCAAGTTTTTGCATCTAAAGGATGTCTAATCTGACCATCTGTGGAGTGCTCTGCATGCCATCTCATTCGTTGGGCTGTGCGTTCGGACTGATACAACCTCTTCAATCTTTCCATCAAAGGAAAATACCACATATTTTTTAATGGCAGCAGAACTCTTCCCCTCGTATCCTGATAACGAGGTTTCCCACAAAATTGGCATTTATCTCTGTTCTCATCCTCTCTCCAGTAGATCATGCAGTTGTCGATACAAACATCTATCACCTGATACGGTAAACAAAGACTCGCTACAAGTTTCTGAACCTCGTAGTATGAACCCGGTGCAAGATTATCCTCTGGTAGAACACCTTTAACAAAATCAGCAATCACATCCACGTATTCTTCAGCCAAATTATAATATGTCTTAATACCCATCAATCTAGTTGCAGATGATAAGGGTGAATGACCATCTCTACCACATTTATACAAAGGCTGTTTTCCTGCATCCAACATGTCGAAAAATCTCTTCGATTCTGCATTGGGTTCTTCCTCTTTATAATGATCATTTACCATCTGCTCAGTACTTACACCTTAATCTACATCCGTTCTTGGTTCTTCTAACCTATCAACAGGCTGAGGATCGCTAGTACTACCATATTCATAACCATTTTCCCCATGAAGATACCAAACCTTATAATTCTATGTAAACCCTCTCATATATAAATGAGTCCAAACATTTCATTCCTTTTAAATCCGATTATTATTGCAGGAAGAGCAGGGACATCTTAACGTACCGGTATTTTCTTCTGGTTGTTGTTGAACAAGCCTCATGAATTCTCCAACACCTTCTGCGTATTATTCCATAAGTAAGTTGGCGTTTGGATCCAAATGAGGTTCATCCATCCACGAACGATAATAATTTCGCGAAGACATGATTTTTTTTTTTTGGATTTGTAGTAAAGAGAGTGAGGAAGTGTGAATAAGGGAATGAGCGAGAGCACATATTTATAAAGGAAAGTTGCCGACATAATCGATGGAAGAGCATCAAACCGTCGGAAATCCGTCGGAAACATTTAACGGTCATAATATTCGTCGGATTTCCGTCGGATAAAAAATTTCCGTCGGAATTTCGTCGGTATACACCGACGAAATTCAGACGAAAATAAAAAAAATACAAAACATTAAAAAAGCCGCGTAACGGATATATATTTTCCTCGGATTGTGGTCGGTATATACCGACGAAAATAAAAAATTCAAAACATTTAAAAAGGTCGTGTAACAGATATATTCTTTCCTCGGCTTGTGGTCGGAATGGCGTCGAAATTTCCCGACAACGTTTGTTTTGTCGAAGTTTCAACAGAAATTTCCGACGAAATACCAACGAACAGGAAAATGGATATTTCGTCGGTATTCGGTCAGAAATTCGTCAGAAATTTCCGACGAATTTCGCTGCCGTCGGAATGGCTGTCAGAATGGTCCGTGTTTTCTTGTAGTGGATTGAGGTGCCACCTCATCACCGACTTGAAAGTTCTAGCTGGAACTCCGCCAAAACTCCACTGGAATACACTGGAACAGAAACCTGCTAAAGAGAACCACCGAGAACGATAGAGGAGATCGAAGGCTCATCATCACAACACCATAGCCTTTGTCTTTGAGATTCTGACATTCAAATAGCGTCAGAGAGCAGTCTGAGAAACAGAAGATCTGAATCCAACAAGACCAAGCTACATAATCTTCGCTTCAGAACAACCAGAGCCCATCGAAAATCAATCAAACAAGCATGCACCGACACTCTTGCATGAGTACCAAACATCTTTATAGATCTAAAGAAGCTATAAGATGAAACGACTCCTTAGGAGAAGAGGAGCGAGCAGCCAGAGAAGAATTTTAAACGTCAATTGAATAGAAGAGAAGAACCGGCTAAGATCAGGAAACCCGGGAAAATCCCAAAAGAAAGCCAGTGACGCCAACGCTGCCGGAGAAAAAAGCCGGATATCTCCACCAATTCTGTTATATCGATCGACAGTCCTTCATCTCCTCGACAGCTTTCTCTCGCGAGGCAGACTGACCACTCTTCAGTAAAACGGGAATCACTTCTGCTACAGGATGCGGATTGACCTAAAACTGGTGGCATTGGAAAGCTAGCTCAAAGCTCTATCTTTTATTAAAAAATGAGATAAATCTAACGGTCGGAAGGTCTCCATCCATAGCTAGACATCTGACGCGTCTGTGCAGCTCTACACTCAAAAGGCTCCAAAAGAAACCAAAATCACCACATTCCTCCAAATCGTCTCTGAACCTGTAAATACTCTATATAGACTCTATATAGTAGTAAAAATATATATATTAAAACACTTATAGACTATGGCTAAAAGTGGGTAAAATCCATGGTCTATCAATGGGTTTTGAAAAAAGTCCCACTCTGATATTTTTAAAACTCGGGTTGGGTTCGAGTCAGATCCTCCCGGGTTCAGATGGGTACGGATGTTAAAAAAACTCAAAAATTCCCTGTTATCCATTATACCCGGTTTGGGTCCGGATAATTACATCCAAAGTAACCAAACATGCTTGTTATTTATCCAAATATCCAAAGGTAAAAATGAGTTGAAAATGAAAAAAAGTGAGTTGAAAATGAAAAACATGAGTGAACATTATGTTAATATAAAGTCGAGATTATGAGTTCAAATACAAACAATATTCCAAATCCGATAACATAAATTAATAACAACAAAATTCATGGAAAATGAGTTCAACCACAACAACAAAACCAAACAAAGAAGCATACTCCGAAAATGAGCTCAAGAACAACAACCAGAACAACAACAACAAACAAAAACTAAACTTAAAACAACAATCCTTCATGATCCAAACTTCAACAGAAAAACCTTCTCCATACTTCGAAACTTGTCTTGCAACAAAAAAATAAACTTATATTAGCAAATAAAAAATGATCAACCAACCTCAAAGCTGAATCCATAAAGTATCATAAGCGGGTTTACCTTTGTAAGCAAAGAACGAAAAGATGGACCACAAACTCTCTTACTCTTCGTTCGAAGTCTGATTATCATACTCTGAAAAAGTTAATATAATTAGTAAACAGATTGAAAAAACTAACATATAAGATTAGAGAAAAAAACTACCTCTCTTAAGCTTGCCTTCATATTCAAAATCACTGAGAATTTGTTCCATTGTCACCAGTTTAGCATCACCACATCGAATATCTGCCTTGAGCCATTGCTCTGAGCACATCAAAAACTCAACCACGTAATGAGTAAGACAGCTCCTGTATGAATCTATGATCCGACCACTAGTGCTAAAAGCAATTTCGGAAGCAACTAATGAGACTTGCATTGCAAGTACATCTCTTGCCATTTCTGCAAGAACTGGAAATTTTGCACAATTGAACTTCCACCAAGACAAAACATCATACTCAACTCCAGCCATGACTTTCAGATTGACAACACTCTCTCTAAGATAGTAATCCAACTCATCCCTAGATTCACGATATTCTATTTCCCCAACCAACTCCTCATATATGAAACCCATCCTCTCGTAACCCATCTCATTGTTGATAGATTGATTCTTTCGAAAGAGGGTTGCTCTTGACTACCAAAAGATGCAGCTGGATTGGTTTGAGACGCTTGCACTGCTTCACCTCTATCAGACCGAGCACTATACTCCTTAAACATGTAGCGCAAAACATCAATCACTGACTGATACATCTCATTGGCAACTAAGATCTCTTTCCCATAGAGTTTCTCAAAACACATTTTAGAAAACTGCATCTTCTTCCTAGGATAAAAAACCGTTGCTATGATCAACATATTGTTGATGTTCTTCATACCATCCCAGTACTTATCAAACTTCCTAAGCATATCATCAGCCTTTGACTTCAAACCCAAGTTTATACTATTACTCAACCCCATCAGATTCTTCTGGATTGTAACAATCATGTCCTCTGCCTCCATCTTGTGCTCCACCTTCAAACTCCATGAAATAGTCGTTGTAAAGCATGTCCTCTGCCTCCATCTTGTCAAACGCTAACCTGAACTCAAGTGCTTTCGACAGCATCAAGTAAGTCGAATTCCATCTAGTTTTAACATCCAGTGGGAAATTACCCCTTGTCAGCTTTCCCGAATCAATCCAAAGCTCAAACGACCTCAACCTAGGTGTACTAGACCTAACATACCCAACTGCATTACGAATTGTAGAGACATTCTCATCCACTTCAGCCAAACCATCGTTAACAATCAAGTTTGTGATGTGTGCTGCACATCGTATATGCATAAATTCTCCATCCATAACAAAGGCTTCATTTGAAAGTAAGGAGAAGCTACTCTGAAACTTCCTAAGCGCACATGTATTAGCAGTTGCATTATCAACAATTATGCAAAAAATCTTCTCTATTCCCCATTGAGCCAAACAATCTAGAAGCACAGTTGGTTTGGTCTGACCTTTGTGGTTTGTGATGTACTTGTTGCCATGAAGCACAATTGCCACGAAGCATCCACAAAGTGAAGTGTGACTACCATATAACTCGCACCTATTGTACCAAAAAAATGAGTTAATATAGTAGAACAAGCTCATCGATTCAAAAACAGAATAAGCCATTATACATTACCAGTTGTTTGAGCAACCCATATGTCGGTGGTAAGCGAGACTCGTTGTTTACTAGCCTTTAAATGCTTTCAATGTCGCTTTCCTTTTGACATACAATTCAACAATGTCTCTTGTTGCGGTTCTCCTAGAGTGTGGCTTGAATCCGATTACTTTGTAGAAGTGCTTCCAAGCTCTCAAAAAATGAGAGTGGCATTTCTCCAATCACGAGCATCTCGTTTGTTGCCTCTCTGAATTGAGTCTCGGAAATTCTAGTATCCCTCACTGCTCCATCGTCGTCAATGGTTGCCTGGCTCTTTTTTTGTCCTGCTTCCCATGCCAGATTCAATTTGCAGGTTGTAAGATTCTTTCCCAGGTTCGAAGTACCAGATTTTGATGCACCAGCAAAACTCCTCTTGCAGTGGTGACAAAAGAATTTGTCTCGATTCTCTTTGGTCCGAGTGTAATGCTCCCAAAACGGGACCTTGGGCTCAGAACCTTTGCTTCCTTTTCGGGCTGAGAAGTAGCTCCACTTGAATTCACAAATGTCTTCCTATTTCCTCTGTTGCCAGGAGTGATAAGCTCTTCCTGTGTTTCTTCAAGAACATAGTCTTTCTTTGGATTAAGCGATGCTGAAGAATCCATCTGTGAAAACAAATACAATCGATTTAGCAATCACAAGAAAATAGAAAATTTGTTTAAGATCAATTGCCATAAAAAATAAGAACAATCGATTGCAAAAAAAAAATAACAATCGATTGCAAAACAAATAAGAACAATCGATTACGGATTTACGGTTTACAAATCTATTAAACTAATACAGAACAATCGAGAACAATCTATTAAGCAATTACAATTGATTAGGTCTTAGTTTACCTTAGATCTCTTTGAGAAATTTTCCGAGTGATGAGATTGAGAATATGAACTCATGCAATCGGAACTCTCCATATTTATATCGAATCAAATTCGACAGTCAAGACAAGCGTGCAAAGGAGACTCTACGATCTAAGGAGATAGAGACTCTTCGTTCTTCTGTGGCGTTACCGCGTAAGGAGACATAGACTCTTCGTTCTTCGTCGGCCGAACTCGACACTCGAGAATAATGAAGAGGAGTAATGAACATGAGTAACATTATTAACGAGGTATATGTCGGATACTCAATCAGATCCCGGGTGTTAACCGAAGCGATCAGTTATCCGAGAGTATCAAACAAAAGGCTCCATTCGGTTTTTTAACATAACCGAAACCGAACCGAATCAGTTTTTTTGGATCGGTACTGGCTCGGTTCCGCGGGTATGGTTCTAATGCCCAGGTCTACTTTATACAATGGAGGGAGTACGATATAGAATGACTAAAGTCCATCAATAAAATGAGCATAAATAACATTAGCAAGATTCGTGTTTAATAGCATGAGCAGCCGCAGTTTTCGATGCCCAATATAGTTTTATCACCTCCTCCACTTAAGTCGTGTGAGTCCACTTGATGTAACAAAAGCTTAGTTATTAAGAATTTAGCCTATAAATGAGTTTCTTTAGTCATTTAAAACAGGACTTAAATTAGTAAGAAAATACAAGCCGACGAAAGAATATAAGTAAGAAAAAGTAAACGTAAATCTTAGTACTCATAGGATTGTGAAACATTTTTCATAGATTCCACATTAAATGGTGATCTAGAAAAAATCATGAAGGTGAAATCAATATTAAAAAAGATGGTTCTACGACCATTTCCGGTCCTTTCGAGGAAAAACATAAAAATGATGGACTCATTTTGAGGAAACAAATGAGTTTATAAATAGTACTTTTTAAATTTGAAGGTATATTATTCACAAACTCAATTTGAAGGTATATTATAAATAGTACAAACCTGTTTTGAATTTACGTTTTTTGATGAAAAGAACGAAGGTAAGCAATTAAGCATTGGAATTTGGAGTTATCCTAAGAAAATCATGAATACTAGATATTTTCTTAACTTTTTTTGGTTTACAAATAACAAATTAGTTATTAAGAATTAAAGACTAAAATGAGTTTATGTGGTCCTTAAAAACGAGATTTATCTAGGTAAGAAAATATTACAAATTAGTAAGAAAAAAGTAAACATAAATATTACTAGTACTTGTATGTTTGTGGAACACTTTATTCCAGATTCGACAAAAAATGGTGATCTATAAAAACATGGAGGTAAGAAAACAACATTAAACAAAACGATGTGGAACCTAATAAAATTATCAGAAATGCATGGCTCTTAAATAAAGCTAAACTATTAGCTGAATATTATGTATCGATTAATATCATATCAAACAGGTAAAGGCACGCTAACTAAATCATAAATCTTGATATATTTGAATATTGATGAATATTTGTTTTGCACATTACTACAAAAGTAATATACGTATTTCTTTCTGCAACATTTTTGTGTGGATAAGAGATCAGTAACTAACTTATATAGACTTTTCTATTTTTTCTTTAGTGGAATCTCATCTTCCGATTAATTACCCCTATACATTTAGTATATATATGAACCTCTTCAAACAAGATTATTATTTTGGGAAAAATTGTTTTTTTAGGCCAAAAAATGATAACTACGTTATATTAAGCTAATTTTTTTCTACCACTTTTTCCTCTAATACCCTTTAGTATTTTCAAAAATAAATCAAATAAATAGTTTTACAAACAAAATTTTTTTTAAAAAATAGTAGCTACTGATGAAATACATATATCAACTTATTGGTATTTTTTCTAATTCTAAAAATGTTTAAATCATAATTTCATATTTTGTTCTACAAAAAGTAGAATTAACATTCTATACAGTAGAAAATGTAATTCATTTTTTTCATTGAATCTAATAATTTTAGAATATGTGATCTAGTTAAATAATAATAATCTAAAAATATTTGGAAAATACATTCCGCGTTTAACCTATCGAAATCTGTAGATTCTGGAATCTACACATTACAATAAATCTAAAACCTGTACAAACCGAAATCTACACAATATTATAAATTTAAAACTAGTAGAAATCGATTTCAAACATGTTTACTGTGTTCTACATATAGTAGAATACAGATTCTACGGATAAGAATAATCAGTTCCAAAAATATAGGAAGAGAATATTTGAAATTATTTAGTTTCCTTATATTTATTAAATTGATTCTTTTTCTAAAAAAAAAGAAAATCGTGATTTATAAAATCAATTTTTGAATTAAAAAAATTGAGAAATTTTATATTTACCAATTTCATGGTACCACTTTTCATCTCTACCGCCACTAAAGAGACATTTTCAAAAATACTTTCTTCATTAAGTGTCAAAAGACTCTTATACCCTTGTTATCTATATATATAATAAATCATTATTTAAATAAATAAAAAATTAATTTTTGTTATGTTTTCGAATTATACTTTTTCAAATTCGAATTTTTTATAATTTTTTTTTTGAACTTCTTTCAAAATATTTTTTTGAAAATCAAAAATTATGTTTTAAAATATTTTTTAAAATATTTTTTAAGTATTTATTTATATATTTGTTAGAATCCTAAATTTCACATTCCAAAAAACCTACTCCACCCCTCAACTCTAAACTCTAAGTCTAGATTAGTCAACATTAGGGGTATAAGTGTCTTTTACCTTTCATTAAAAGTTAGGGTAAAAGTGGTTAGTGTAAACTTGAAAAGTGGTATTACGAATGTAGTATTTGTAGCAATTTCCCAAAAATTAAAACATCGATTTGGAAACCGGTCGATCCTGATCTGAACCGGCAAAAGACTTTTATACACTTGTTCTCTATATATAAAATAAATCATTATTTAAATAAAAAAGTAAAAAAATAAAAAAAATTTTTTTTATGTTTTCGAATTATACTTTCTCAAACTCGAACTTTTTTATAAATTTTTTTTTCGATTTTTTTTTCAGTTTTCTATATATTTTTTAAGTATTTATTTATATATTTATTAGAATTCTAAATTTCACATTCCAAAAACCCTACTCCACCCCTCAACTCTAAACTCTAAGTTTAAATTAATTAACCCCTATCCTAGGGGTATTTCAAGAGTACTTCTTAAAAAAAAACTTTATCTTGTAGATAAGAACATCATTGTTTCAAATAATTATTACTATTATTTGGAGCGCGCAATCAAATTTCAGATTTTTTTGCTAAGACTATTAGATCCTTTCAAAGAGAATTACAGTTTATTGGTTGTTCTATTCCGGTTAGATTACCTAGAGCACTTCGTGTTTGAGTAATATAATTGTATTCTGACTTAAAATAAAAATAAAAATGGAGATGTTCATAAGACTTGGTCTACATTTTTTAGACAATAAAGGCTCGGTCTACAGTTTTTCGTTGATGAACAAGATTTTTTTATGGTTTTGTGCTATCCTTATTCAAACTAGTGCATTTCCAAAGTTTTTTTATTTGTTTTATAGTTATCATTTAAAAATGAAATTGCTATTTTTTATCTAAAATAAAATAATATTTTTCAAATTTTACTCTATAAAAGAGAAACATTATTTTAGAAATACATTAGAATAAACTCTACTTTTATTATATAATTTTCAATTTAACAATTTGTTTTTGCAAAATACATTGGTAATGGATCTACAGAGCCATATTGTCCCTTCAAAGCTTTATTGGCCGTAGTTAAAGCAAAAAAGGTTGATAGTAATATGAAATCAGATAATTCAAGTTGTTTTTCTATATTGATTCTTCTGATGTCTGATTGATTCTAGTCTTGACAATAATTATAATATCTTATCTTATATATATAAAGTTGAATTGTGATCGAAGAACAGCCCTCCACGATATAAAACAGGGTGGAGCTTTTGCCGACACGTGTCAGCTCGGTAGTGCGTCGGTGTTTCTCACGCTCTCTTTCTTCTCGCGCGTCGTGATGCTGTTTGGTATTAGACCAATGCGATTGGGCCTAAAATAATTTCAATGGCCCGTTCTAACAACAGCCCACTACAACTTCCAAACCTAGCTTGGTCGTCGCAGTCGAGCAACGACTCCTCCATCACCTTCATAGTCCCATCTGGAAATTCATCGGTCTCTGCAACTCGGCGTTACGGTTGATCCACTCTAAATCATTCAATTCGGTTCTTAACTCCTTATTTAATGAGATATGGTATCGTTCGACATCCCTTTGTCTCCCCCTTCATAAACCTTCAGTCCAACCATAATCGAAAACCTCAGTCGAAGAATATAAAGCTCTGGCCATGAAACATGCTCAGCCCTCTGGCAAGTCTCCTGCCGAACGGTGTGATGTGAGGTTAGAGATTTCTTCTTTTTAGCTTCTGAAGTGTGACTAATGTAAACTGTAAATGCTAATTCAGCTTAATATTGGCCACTCTTTGTGTGTTTGTTCTTCAGGATATAGAGAGAGAGCATAGAAGGCGCGAGAGTTAATGATTGTGGACATGATCCTGCTTGACGAGAAGGTAATCTTGTCGACTTATGATTGTTATATACGTATTTTGCGACCCCCAGATTGTGTTAATTTTTGGTATGTTCTTCTCTTGCAGTCAACTCTTATCCAAGGGACGATCCATGCCAGCCGCCTCAATACTTTCAGGCGTCGTCTCAGTGAAGGTTATGTGTATTCGCTTAGTGGATTTGAGGTCACACGGAGCAACAATAATTTCCCACTCTCTGACTCCCCAGTCTCCATTCGTTTCAACGATAGAACGTCCTTCGCAGAAACGACAAACTCGAAGAAGGATATTCCCACTGAGCTTTTTCGATTCCGCAGCCACGAGCAGCTATGAGCATTGGCTAATACGAACAGACAACTACCATGTATATCTCTTCTCTTCCGCATAAAACTATAGCCATTAGGTTCAGTCAACTCTGTTAAGGTCTTTATGCTTTGAATTTTTCTAGACATTGTTGGCAGAAAAGAATATTTTTCTTGCGGTCACCTCTGAATGATTGCTTTGTGTCTTTTTCTTTTGCAGCTGAAGCGTGAACTGATGTACCTATCAATTGTTATTGGAACTGGGTGCAGCGGATATTGCTTACTAGCTTTATCACCCCATGTAATGATTGTTTTTCTTCTTAAAGTCAATTATTAAGATTAAGAATATATTGCAAATAAGATGAATATAGATATGAAGTTGGCCAGAGGTGATCAGTTTTGGCTTAACCCATCCATAGTATACCATACTGATTATAGTTGTCATTGTAAGTCAGACAACACTTTCTGCCTCATTTTTATTATTTTCTTACAAAACAAAACCTTTTTCCTTCTGCATCTCCTCAATGGGACAATATAATCAATTTGTTTTGTATAATAAAGAGTAGCTAATTGTGCTATGAACGGTTGGATAGTGTTTTTACACTCCCCAACACTCAAAAGCTCTAACCAGTCTATACAATGGCTTAACTTTGCTTCATCATTTAATTATTCATGAGAAACTGTGTGTTTAAAGAAATATTGTTTTATCGAAACAGAGTGCAGTCAGTTATGGAGTTGGAGTTCTTTTCAGGTTAGTGCTCTATTTTAATGGTTGAAGAAAAATATACCTCGAGATTGTAATTTATAAGTTCTGCAACATACTACCTCGTGCACAAAGAAAATATATCATAACAATAAACCTATGGTGGGATCTTACGAGACCAATCAGAGAAGAAGCAAACCTAAGAAGAGAAGAAGAAGGAGAAGAAGAAGAAAAATACAAAGAAGTCGATTATGATGAAAACAAAGAGCATAGAGAAGATGGAAGTAGTAGTGGAAGAGGAAGACGATGATGATGGAATTGATTAGCAGCAACTGTGTTGCTTACAGACACTGAAGTTCTCAATTGGGAATATGCATTTGGTAATTGCGAGGCCTAACTTTGTGAAGCTAATAAAACCTTCAAAGGATTTGGACGGTTTTACAATGCCAACAACTATCCCAAGAAAGCAAGCGTGAGGGAAGAAGTGTAAACTTTGTATTAATGTTTGACCTTTATATAAATAGTCCGAGAAAGTTGTGCTTTTGTAGTTTCTATCGTTTTTAGCAAGCTCTTAATTTGTATTCCTAAGTTTCTTCATCTCTTCACTGAGTCTAAGCACATTATTAATTTGTTAAAACAGCTAAAAACAAGGATCATGGGTCTATTGTAAACTCAAATCTTCGTATATTTAAAATTTATATTTCTACATATCCTAAACGTAATCCGGTCCTACCATTATATCATTAGACATCGTCTTGGAATTAAGAAACCAGATCCATTATACCAAAGATATACAAATAAGAAACAAGACCTCAAGTCCAGCTTCCTTCAGTTTTTTTTTTCTTGCGCATATTAGATACTGTGATGTCAGTGTAGTTGCATCCAGTTTTCTCACAACTTCTATAGCAAAGTCTGCTATCCACATCCAATCTCTAGAACCTCATGGTTTTCTACTTTCATCTGAAGATATGATGGGCCAAAAATATCATTTAAAATAAAATAAAATATAAAAACCTTCGTGATGCAAATGAAAACGCGTAAATATATATAAAACGAATTACATAGATAATAGAAATCATACATTTGATCAAACAAAACGAAACTAACATCCAGAAACAATAACATAACTACTGATTTTAATTTTACTATTACCTTGTATGTTTTTAAAATTCTTAATTTTGTTTTTGCTTTTCCTTAAAATGGATTGCTACTACCACAACTAGGATTTGGAACCCCGCGAAATCGCGGGGGAAGCCGTGTATATTAAAATTAAAATAGGAAAATTTAAAGTACTATATAAAATAGTAAGTAAAATGATAATATATAGAAGTAAATATTGTAAAAAAAGTATAAATGATATACTTAAAATGAAAATACATAACTCAAAATATTTTTAAATTATTACATATCGATTAGAAATAAAATGTACCAAAAATACTATGCAATCCTTCAAATTTAATGTTCAACATTGTTAGTAACACATAAAAAAAATGTACTAAACAGTGAGTTATACGAGAGTGATGTAAATCTACAAAACAAAAATTACAGTGTCGAAGATTATAAATATATAAATTTTGATGGAAAATAAATTTTATAAAAAAATATTTTAGACTACCGAAGAACTTGTATGTTAAATTATACGATTATTAAGGGAATACAAATGAAAGAAAATAGTTTTTTTCTAAATCAAGATGTAATACATATTCAACTAAGACTCTGCAAACTACTTTATTACTTTTTGTCGCAGTTGTTTTCGAGTACTGCGTGTTAGACCGTTCACCCTTATATTCTGCAGAAAAATAAAATAATTACTCTAAACAAATTTGAATACTTTAAAGAAATAATTCAAACTGGCCACCTTTAGTGTTCAAATGTGTACACTGAGAAATAACCATTCAAATCTGAAACAAGAAAA
>NC_027755.1:26257874-26260757 GCF_000695525.1 Brassica oleracea var. oleracea
CTTTTGGGTTGTAAATTTCTCTCTCTTTTGTTCTCTTTTCTTTTTTATTTCACTATTTCTTATTATTGCATTTTGTTAATGCACACTGCTTTTGAGCTTTTTATATAGAAACCAAATGTTACAATGGTTAAACCTTAAAGATTTCAATGGTTAATTGGGTTACAATGGTTGGTTATTAAATCTTGCAACAAACAGTTACTATTTCTTAAATAGTTATGATATCTTAAGAAATGCTTTTCATAATTATTATTTTAAGAGTTGTGTATTCTCATTATAAAAATAATTATTTTCATAATAATGAAATTAATTTTGTTTTCCAACATGTGACTATTTGAAAAGTTAAAAAAAAAATAGTGAAAATATCAAATAAGTTTTTTTAAATATTTTTTAACATGGAACTATTATAACTTTTTTTAAAAGTAATTATGATATCTTAATAAATTTTTAAAAAAGTTATTACAACTTTTTTAATAAGTCTTTTCATAAAAAAAATGAGATTAATTTTTTTTTCTAATATGCAACTAATGGGAAAGTAAGCAGTTAAAAACATCCCAATCAATATGTATTTCTACAATTATTAGTTTTGAAAGTTTTGTCTTCTCACCAATTATTTTTTGATAAGTTGTTAAAATATTTCAATAAGTGTCTTTTTTATAATTATGTGTCTTTACATATGCAATGGAATATCTTTTTGTAATGATGTGCCTATTCCTAATATATTGTTAAAATACTATCATATAATAACTATATACTCTGGAATCCAAATAAATGTTAAGGTTCTGTATTTCATCTTTAAATGTGACGTTTCATCTTAAAAGTTACATAGATTTAAATGAAATTATCAAAATATATAAGTTTGTATATTTTCATCTTACCATTGTGTCTTTTCGTTTTAATTAAATTGTTTCAAATATTCACCTACAAATTACAGATATCTATTAAAATGGTCCCAATTAACGATTCACTTAAATATCTAAGAAAAGATTTATTCTACAAAATGAATCACAATTATTTTTATTTTTTCAAAACATGTTTTTTTAGTTTGGAATTGAACACACTATGATACTATTGTTTATCAATATTTTGAATCAAGAATATTTAAAATTTATGATTTACTGTTGAGAAGTTGTCAAATTGAAATAAATAGAGTTCAAAAGACAAAAGCTTTAAATATTTTCTTGCAAACATCGGTAAAAAGTGTATAATATATAATGTATAACAAAATTCAAAATCTTGTATAATTTATAAAAAATGATATAATTTATAATAACATTATGAAAGAGCTCTTAATGGAAAGTCAAATTCGCAAATGCCTTTTGTTAAGATAATGTTGTTATGAAAAATGTATAAATGGTATTTTATACATATATATCTATAATATTATTTGAAAAGTCAGTTTTTACGTGTCATTCTGTCAATTATTAGAATGGTTAATTATAATTATATCATTAACAAATAATAAAAAATTTAAGTAATGTCATTATTAACATTTTTGATAATTTGTTTCCTTTTTATATTGGTTTCAAATCACATATATAAAATGAAATGTTTATAAAATGCAAAAACGTGGTCATAATATAAGTAATGCCATTATTAACATTTGTTTGATAATCTTTTTTATTTTTTAGTTTCTTTTTATATTGGTTTTGAAATCACATATTATAAAATGGAAATAGTGGTCATATTCTATATATATATGTATATATGATATCATTAAAAATGAAATTTCATAAATAATAAGATTCATATTTGAAAATATAAAGTTAGTTTTAAAACAAAATTCAAACAACATAATATATATATATTAAGATAATTTGTTTCAAAATTGAATTTTAATTTTTAATTATTTTTCTGTTAAATTGCTTTCCAAATAACATATATAAAATGGAAATTAAAAAACAAAAAAAACAAAATGTGATATAATATATATATATATATATATATATACCTTAAAAATCACAAAGAGAAAAACATAGTATTTCAAAAATATCCCTTTGAAATATAATCTCAAAGAACATAACAGATATTAAAAAAATTAAAACTATTAAAAATATTATTTTTACCCACCAATATTTTTATTTATAGTTTTATAGAATTGAATAAATAAATAAAAAGTATTTACAAAATATAGTAGATTTTATGTTTGGTTTAATGATACAATTTCGAACCTATCCATACTTCCATCTTATTTTCTATTTTTTTATTAAAGAAAGTAAATACTAATTTTAGTATATATAGATTTAAACAACATTAATCTAAGAAAATTATAAAAAGATATTTATTTTAGTATAACTAACAACAGTAATATAAGTATATTTTAAAACAATTGGTTTTAATAAAAGTTTCCTACAATCTAAATCTAATGTACACATATTAAAAATAACCAACTCAATCATGTATGATAATCGAACCGATTAAATATTTTCAATAAAATCAGTTGTCTAACTAAAAATAAAATAATATTATTTAAAATTATTATAATTATAATTTAAATCTGATTCAGATACTGACTAATTATTATAATTTATTTACTTCGTAAGTATTTAGACGCTTTCTATGTTTTTCCTTCTAAAATCTGTGTGTCTTTCTATTCATATCGGTTAGTTTTAACTCTAGATTGCAAAACGATAATAATAATATTTTAGTGTTCAACACAAATATGTATATATCCTATATGTAATTTTATCCTAAAAATTACAATTTGCACAGGTTAATTTTGCTGGATTTACCATGACCAGTTATCTTGCTTGTTACATCTTATATATTAAAACAGAAGACACAACTTTGATTTATGTGTGATTTTTTTAAAAAAAATAGACTTATTTCTAGAAAGTCATATTACATTTAATGTATAATCTTATCATTTAAATTTTGGGTCTACCC
>NC_027755.1:26261177-26272889 GCF_000695525.1 Brassica oleracea var. oleracea
ATACAAATACATGTGAAAGTTTGAAACATTCTATTCAATGAAAAAATATACAGTAAACTTATTATATTTTAAAAATTGATAGACACATATATTATAATATATAGCAATTTAGAATTGAAAACAAAATATTTATATAAAAATAAATGAAAACAAAAACCTGTGCGGTTGCGCGGATCAAGATCTAGTATATTTTAGATGGGTATTAGATTTCTAATCAAAAAAATTCATCTTATCAAAAATTTAATTTCGCATGCTACTTGATAAACAGACAAAATTTTATATAATGGCTATATATGTGACGGTTAGTTCTAGATCGTTTGTCATTTATTTAAGCTTCACTTTACAAAAGTGTAATTGCACACTATCAAATTCTTGTCAAAAAAAGCCTCCTTGCAAATTCAAATATTATTGATGAGATTTTATCACAGCTTCGCAATATCCATGCACATCTTGTGTTTACCGACGCCTTTCTTTGGACTTAAAGTACCTTTTGAGAATATGTTCATTTAACTTCAAAAGATCACAACAGATAACACATAAGAAGTAATAAAGAAAACACAGTATTTGGACAAATGATAGCACTATTGTTAATAGAATTACAGACGAACAAAAGAGGTCTCCCATGCCTGGAAGGTTATAATCTTCCGGACTGAGCAATTTTGTTGGTATAACAAACTACTTACTGAAAATTTGAGAGAGTATCCAATACACCAGAACAAAGTTCTCCTAAATTTCACTGTGACAGATTTTCTCGCATGTACAGATGATACCAAAAGAAAGAGTAACTTACCCGATTGAATCTGGTCTCAAAGGCGAGTCGAAACCGTGATTGTTCGGTGAGAAGGAAACACATCGATATGTATCTCCTCCACTTGTCCGGCTGCAAACAGGAATCAAAATGAACATTTGAAGTGTTTTCTTTTTTTTTTTTACATAAAAACAACCACTGCGTTTTGAATCATGGATCTTACAGGTATACTTACTCTGATTTTATGGATGGAAAACGTTACCAGAAGAGATCACTGAGTTTTTGAGAAAGAAGATATGTTCTCTGCCACTGAGAATGATAAAGTAAATAATCAGTGGGTTGGGGAGAGAAAAGAGTGGTAGTTATCAGAAAAAAAAAGAGAATAAAGAAAAATTCAGCAAAGTTCATATGCAGATCAACGGCAGGAACAAAGACTCATCAGTTAGGTTTATTGGCGGTGACAGATAAGAGATATTCCATACTAAATAAAAAAATCCACACGAAGAAGAGAAAATTCGAAGAAAGGAAGATGAATTGAATGGAAACTAAGCACAGTGATGATCTGATGAGATTAAGAAACCATAAATAAATTTGTTAAAATTATTTTATTCTGAAAAATTGTGTCTTCTGAGAAGTGACTATTCAGAAAAAGGAAACGAAGAGATGCTGTTTGCGTCCATTTGCGTTAGTATTGATGACATCAGACGTCTAAATGAATCTAAAATTTCATCCATTAGATTGAATAACAGCAACAATCTCCACCCTGCGATTTCAATTTTATTTTCCTATAAAAAAATGCTGACATCACTGTGAGTTTGCTATTATATATAGATTACATTTTCAAATGGCCGCTTGTCCTCAAAAGTAAACAGTTATACTAATTAAATAGTGGTATAGTTAAAAAATGTGTTAATAAATTATACTTAGTATCTCTCATATTTGTCTTTGTGTTGTTGTTCTTCGGATGATACATTTGAACTTGCTTTGTTGTTTGAATCCAATATGGAGAACATAATCAGAGTTACAAATAATAAATTTCAGAAAGCTTTCCATTACAGATTACTGATAAAAATGAGTCTAACTACCTTACTTTTTGGTAAAAAAGTTCATATTCGTCTCTAAAATAAAATTGCAAATGTAGTTCCTTCTATATAATGTCCACATGGTTTTTAACAATATAAATATGTTCTCTAAATAAAACATCCACTTTACTATATGTTTAAATTCCAAGTAAATTAACTTTGTTACGACTATCGGTTTTTTATTCTACTTTTATTGATCGGTTAGTCACAATCATTTATGCTATTCCATTTTGAACTAACCAACTAAAAAATAAAGTAATACACAATAGTCGCTAACTACTGTCAAAAAGGATCGAGAAAATATCATTTTCTTTTAACATATTTTCATATTTTTGAACATATATTCTTTACTACGACCATAACATGAATTGTATATTCATGTAAGAATAAAACATACGAACCCGGCGCGTAGCGCCGGAATACCACTAGTGTATAATAAGATTTACTCAAATTCATTTTTTCTCTATTGATTCTTCTGATGTCTGAGTAATTCAAGTTTAGTATGATCATTGATTATAGGAACGTGATTATATAACGTCACATTTTCTACAAAAATGAATAGACATATAACGTCACATTGTTTGCGGATCGTAATCCTTTCTTGAAGGGTAATCTCATAAATTCAAAGGAGCTCGGATCAGTAAAGATTTGGGAGAGAGATCGCGACACGGACTTTAAATGGATCCGTCACGCGACTTTCATGTGACTGGTTCCCTCATCGCTGGAACATATTCACTCTTCAGCTTTGGGTCCTACAATAGCTTCTGAGTTCTGACCGTTGATTAATCTCATATACCTCATTCGGTATATGTACATATTTATACATAATTTATATACGAATTAGGAAATATAGTCCTGGATAAAAATAAGAAGTCATAAAAAGAGGTGTATATTTTGGAATTCAAATAATATTGGTTAGTTTCAACTGTCAGTGAGACAATGGACAGACTAATCAGTTTTTTTTTTTTTTGACAACGACAATTACAAATCAGTTAAAATGGTGTAACTCGATTAGGTTATAGTATATGATATATCCCTAAATAATTTTGGTTAGTTTCAAATAAAATTTTAAATACCCCACATAATAGATAACTGAACCGAATCAAACCTTTTTTTCTCAATTAGTTTTGATAAGAAACAAACTAACCAACATAACCAGAAAAACCAAATAATCCACTGGTTCTGTTAGCTCGGAATCCTAGTCCAAATAAAACAATTTCTTCTCTTGAGACTAGAAAACAAAAGTAACAGATAAAAAATTCAAATGGGCCTGAAGGTTCTACTATATGTTATTTTGACTAAGCCTAGTGGACTTTCTCATGTTGCTGCGTTGTGTACATGGGCATCTTACAAAAGTCACAAAACCATAACACGGTTACAAACTTACAACTTAACATAATATGATTTTTTTTTTTTCCTTTCATTTTGGGATGACAAAGGTTACACATAAAATGTGCATAACTCGCAGATTGCAAGAAGCCTATGTTCTCCAAGTTGCATAAAATGTACACACATAAAAGCTTTTTTAATCACACCTCTGAGCGCCGAGTGAATCTAACGCGACGAACCAACTTTTTTTATATTTTCATTTTCATCACCGTTTTCTTAGGGCTGTGACCGCACAGTCTGGCGGCCTTGTCTGTCAGTTGCGGTCCTCCCTTCTCGGTCTCTGCACAACGAGACAGAACAATCACGCCGGTGTCACCAAAAGGCTCTTCGCTTTCCATTTTCGCTTGTTGGATGGGTTTCATGGCGTAGAGGGCCTCTATGATGATCTTGGTTTCTGGTGTCTCGTTGGGATTATGTCCCTCTCTCTGTTAGGGGACGATAGGGAAGGTCAGGAAATCCCGTTATCAGTTTTTATACCGACGGTTTAAGGACGCTCGGTGGCAGCATATCTATTGCGGGATGAAGGTTTACCTTGATCTGCTTCTCGCCGTCCAGACTAATTTCTTCATCGCCTTGACAGAAGGGAGGAGGTGGTTACTCAAACCTACAAGGAGGAGACAGTCTGTGCATATGTCGGCGATAAGGGTTTGGAGTTGTGTCTTCGTGTTGGAGTCGATGCTCATGCAGGAATGACTATGTGGGTAACTGATGAAGGTATCCGTCGGAGCATGCACAACACAAGATTTGGGTACCATGGCCTCTGATTTGATGTCACCGATGTTCATCCAGAGTTTGTGAGGTTCACCCCCTATGTTGAACCCCTCTTTTCTGTTTGCTTAAAAGGCTTGTAGATCTGGGGTCCAATTGGTGCTTGGGCTGTTGAGGCTTTGTGTTTGTGTAAAAGCCTTGAAAGCCAAAAAATTGCCAATCAATTCTTTTAGGCTTTAGAAATCTGCAAAGCCTTAAAAACTATTCTAGAAAAAAACTGTTTTTTTTTTTCACTGTTTTCAATAACCACATTTTAGGACTTTAAAGCCCTTTTCTTCAATTTTTTTTGTCAAAAAACGTGGATGCCTATTTTGTTTTTGTCTTTTGTTCATTTTTTGACCAAAATAAAGAAAACAATCAGTATAATAATTAATAAATTAATTATCATTAACTAGTTAGGTTTTTAACATCAAGAAAAAGTCATAACCTACTATTATTAGACATTAGTTTATTAAAACATAGAAATTATTATAAAAGTATTTGAAAACATTTACAAATGATTCAAAACAAAAAAAAAGTTAAATATTATTTTAAGAATATTTTTCAGTATAAATACAAGAAAAAAACTCATTTAGTCAAACACACAAAACCAACAGGTACAACAATTTCATTTGCTCTTATCAATAATCAGTATATATCTAGTTTTCTAAGTGTTGCATTAAATTAATATAAATCTTTTGTTTTTACAGAAATGTTGTCGTCTTCTTTTCGAAAGGTAATGTATTATATGTAAAGTGAATTTAGTACAACTTTTATGTATTTACTAAATTATGCAGTGACCTCCAAGATATGTATGGGTTGTGTGCTACATATAATATGTCTGCAAAGGAAAATGTGGCTATATTTTTACATATGTGTGGACACAATATAACACAGCGAACTGCAAAGCATACATTTGGTCATTCAGCAGAAACAATTTCCAGAAAGTTTCATGAGGTACTTGTTGCACTTGTATCATGGCCACTGATATGTTTGCTCCAGATCCGGCGTCTCTTATGCAAGTTCATCCTAAATTGCAATCAAATAAGTATTATTCGAAGGATTTATTAGCGCAATCGATGGAACTCATGTTCCTGTTATGGTGTCTGGAAGAGATCAACGAAGATATTGGAATAGGCATGGAGATACATCCATGAACATCCTTGCGATATGCAACTTAGACATGTTATTCACATATGTTTATGTAGGAATTCCAGGATCTGCTCATGATTCTAAAGTTCTTTCGCTTGCAATTGAAGATGATACTAATTTTCTTCATCCACCCGATCGTAAGTATTATTTAGGTGATTCAGGATACACATTACGTCGTGGATATCTTTGTCCATATAGAGGAGAGAGATATCACCTAAATCGGTTCCAAAATCAAGCAGAAGAAAGAAATTACAGATAAGTCTTTAATCGTCGCCATTCATCACTTCGGTCAGTGATAGAAAGAACTTTTCGAGTATGGAAAATAATGGCGTATTGTGAAAGACGAAGGAAGGTATAACATACCTACAATGCAAAAAATTGTGGTGGCAACCATGGTTCTCCATAGTTTTATTCGCAAATCAAATCTTGTGGATCCTGATTTTCAGCCAGAAGAAAATGAAAACGAACAAACGACAAATGAGGAAAAACTTTCAAATACGATGGAACAAGATCTCAGTTCAAGACAATATATGGAAGGTGTTTGAGATGAGATTGCAAACAGCATATAGGAACCGTTAAATTTTAATATATTTTTTATTTAATAAAATATAATCTTATTTAAAGTAATAAAAATAAAATTTTTGGTTAGAATAAATAAATAAAATATATTTGTTGCTAATTTTTTACTGATAAATAAAAAGTAGATAGAAAAAATAAGTAATACATTTGGAAATGAATGTGAAATATATATTTATAACAGTCACAACTTCTAAAGCTTTTGATGCCAATCAAGCTTTTTAAACTTTTTGTACAACCATATTTCTAAAGTCAAAGCCTAAAGCGAAAGTCTTTACCAATCGGACCTCTGATTTCTCTTAGTTTATAATCTAGGGCTATCTGTTTTTCTCTGTGTATCAAAAAAATGTATAGTTCTGATCCGCATTTAACGGGATGAAAGTGAATAATATATATTATTAAACCACTTTTTGATAATATATGAATTTCATTTACAAAAGGAAACAATTTCTTTAATGTATCTCCAATAATGAACCTCATTTTATGGGAATGGATTATTAAAATGAGGGTTTGAATGAGAGTTTCTCCAATAAGAAACCTCAAATTTATCTTTAAAATTTATGTAATTTGCATTTTAATCCATAATTTCAATATAAATTATAGTTATAGTCATTACGATTTATATATATAAATAATACATACACATTAAAAATATGAAACATAATATTTATAAATAAAATTTATTATAACATTAAAATATAAAATAATAATAATATAAACATCACACATTAATTCATAAAAATAATAAAACTATAGATTAATTAATATTATTATTTTCATAGTGTTTCCATATATGACCAATCAACACAATTCGAAATAAGAAATGAGTCTCTTAATTTTAATCTTAATGTTACGAGTAAAAAATTGTTGAAATTGATTATTTTCATTTCGTCATTTCAAAGGTTGCTTGTAGTGCCGATTTTGCATTTCTAACCGGTGATTTGATATTATAATTGTTGTGTGAATAAAAATTATATTTTAAATAATATTATTTTATATTATTTTTATTTTTATTTTAATATGTTCTTATATATTATATATATATATATATATAATACTTAGGTGAAATAAAGTTATAAAGATTAAAGTGATATGAAAATTAATACTAGTCCAGGTATATGTAAGTTATAAAATTATAAGAACTAAACTGAAAAGCAAATAGTATTTTGAAGTTTTGAATAGTAAAACTTTAAATTTGAGATTCACTATTCAAAACCTAAAAATTTGAAGTTTTGAACATCTTTTAAAAAGCAAAAAAAACTCAAAATTTAAAAGTTTGAAGGCCTCTCGAAGATGCTCCTATAAAAAAGCTATGGATAGCTTAATTGTTTTTTCTCCTTAGAGACAAAATGTACCCGTAAGTTACCCACTGGGGGAGAAATGAGCTTTCTTCTTCTATCAAGATAATTTCCGATAGTTCATTTTTTTTTTTCAAAATGAAGTAACATTATAATAGAGTTGGATTTTATTCCAATAATACTATATTTTAAAATAAAAAATATAGTGATGAACAATAACTAAATGAGTTACTATTTTTATAGAGTAAAACCGTTTTATTATATTATAGAGTAAAAGTTAAAATATCACTAGAGCATTTTTACTTAGAAAATCTATTTTAAAATGAAAAATAAATTGAAGTTGGAAATGCTTCAAATCGAAGCAATAAGATTACTAGCATACGTAATGTCTTCAAGCAACAAATTAAACTAGCAACAAAGCGGTTTAACTTAACAACCTCGATACGTAAATCTGTATCTAGGTAAAAGTTCCATTCAAGAAGGATTAAAGATGTTTAAATTTCCATTTTTGAGATTAAAAAAACTTGAATTGAGTTCATGGTGCAAAGTATTAAAGCATCTGCAGCGCTCAAAATCCCATACTGAGTTTCTCAAATACAAAATAATATTATTAACTACAATCTTGTTAAATGATTGACTCCTTAAGATTGTGAAAGAAAATAAATCCATCTAAAAAAGCATGTGGGATCAGAGGTGAAGCTAGAATTTTTATAGTATGGGTGCATTATTAATAAACAGAAACATAAAGAGGAATTGAACTTGGAAAACTATGGGTGCATAACGTGATTTTAACCACTTTAGCTAACAAATTTCAATTGTAATAGCCTTAATATTTTCATCTTATTGTTTGTATGGGGGCACGTGCACCCATTATCATCAATGTGCCTTCGCCTCTGTGTGGGATTATAGTTTTTCTTTTTCGGCAAAAACTCCATATTTTATTAACTTCTATCCAGCAAGTTGATTGGGATCAACCCGGCTAGAGGAGAATAAACATGGGAGAATACAGTGTTACGAGATCAGGCTTCTTTTGCAAGAGAGTCCGCTCGAGAGTTTAAAGCGCAAGAGATAAATTTGATAGAAATGAATGTAAATCTAGGGCGAAGAAATCGAAACTCTTCTAATTCAGCCAATAATACTGGCCATTCTTCATCTTCTTGTTCTTCGTGGAGGAGGTTGACTAGCTGAAGGCAGTCTGACTCGAAAGACATGGTGTGGTGGCCGAGAAGTAGGACAAAGTTCAATTCCCAGAGAAGGGTTCGAAATTCTGCCTGGATTGGAGAGACTGTTTGGTTACTACCGAATGAACCAAACGTTTCTCTTCCTGCTTCGTCTTTGAGGTGAAAACCTCCTCCGAAGAACTGGCTCATCTTGTTCCATGAGGCGTCGACCTTACAGATTTTTCCCGTGTGTTCTTCAACCACAGGTGGAGCTTGTGCGTTTGGCACGTCCTCTCCTTGTGAGTTCTCAGAGACTTGCGCCAGCTTGCAAATGTCAGCTTCCGAGGAAGTGAGCTGCAAGGTATCGAGCGGGTAGACGTCCTTGTTATTGAAAAATTTCTCGTTACGGGCTTTCCATAGATACCACATGACCCAAGGTGCTTTAAAGAGTATAGCTTCAGGGACGTTCCGTTCTTTTGCTCTCCAAAGGATATGGTTAAGGTTACTGAGAACCGATGTGCTCGGGAAGGATCCCGGAATGAAGGGTACGTGTGCTAAGTCCCATGTCTGGATAGCTGGGGGGCATTCGAAGAGGAGGTTGTTGACCGTCTCTCTATCTGCGCTACATCTGGGACATGATCTTTCGTGACCGCAATGTCGCTCTACAAGGCGATCGCAAACTGGTAGACAGTTCGAAATGGATTTCCAGAGGAAATGCTTGATTTTGCTAGGCGCTTTCACCTTCCACACCTTCGCTTTGAGCCACTTGGTGCTGGGTTCAGATATAGGAGCATTCTCTTCGCCTTGTTTAAGTTCCATGGCTAAGTCGTATCCAGATTTAACCGAGTAGGCGCCGGAGTTAGAGTGGCTCCAACAAAAGCCATCTTGGGGGTGTCGGACACGCGGCTTTATACTGCAAATGAGTGGAATTGGCAAGACCAGATTCTGGAATAAGGCTTCTCCAGACATACGATGGGGAGTTGGCCTTTTCAACTGTGATTGGGGTTGAGTTCCTATAATATCGTCCCTTGAGGACACGGGCCAATAGTGATGAGGGGTGCTGGAGCAGCCTCCAAAGTTGCTTCGCAAGCACTGCGAGATTAAAGTATTTGAGATCTCGGAATCAAAGTCCGTCCTGATCGTGAGGTAAACAGATTTTGTCCCAGGCGATCCAGTGTAAACCTAGGCTATTTTGCTTGGAGCTCCACCAGAAGTTTGAGATTGAGCTCATGAGTTTTCTAATGTTATCCTGAGGCAGAAGGAAGCAGCACATTATGTAGGTGGGAAGGGCTTGGGCCACCGACTTTAGCAAAACCTTTTTTCCTCCTTTAGAGAGGAGTTTAGCCGACCAAGAGTTGATACGAGAGCTAAGACGGTCTTGGATGTAGGCGAAAGCCTGTTTTTTGGATCAACAATTTTTTTTCGGCAGACCTAAATACATTCCCATGTATCAAGAGTTTTTAGAGCATCTCCGACTCCAATCCACCATTATATTTTTTTATAATAGTATTTTAAGTCAAAGCTACTCTAAACATATTCTATTTTTTCTTCTAAAATAAATATTGCTATAATTTTCTCATCTCTAATCCGTATTGCTATTTTTCTCATAAAATAGAGAAATTCTGTAATAGAAATGAGATTTGCTACATTATATTTTTTAAAATAGAAACCTCAAAAAACAGAGAGAGAAATACTATTTCTTCTTTTATAAACAAAAGAAAATATAACAATCTCTAATTGATTGGACATTGTCAAGTGTCTGTCTCCAGTAGAGAGAAAATAATATTGTAGAGAGAGGAAGAAGTTCAAATTTGAGAAATTGATATAGTAAAATTTAGAATATGTAAATGATCATGATATTGCAAAAAAAATTTGAATAACTTTTACAAGAAATAATAAAATTCATGTCTAGTGAAAAAAGTATTAAACAATTTATCCATATAAACTCACTGTATTGGCGAATATTTTCTAAATTTTAATGTTTGAACTGCAAACATTTTCATCAGCTATTTTTAAATTATAGGTAAAAAAATATAAATTTGACATCTTTAAATTTTAAAATAAAAATTAAGATACTTTTACATTATTTAACTATTCCATCTCTTTGTGTGAAAATATAATAGTTGTAACTTAAAATATATATACTCTCTGTTTTTAATTAGATGACGTTTTTGAGTTATGCACGTAGATTAAAATTTTTTTTCTATATAAAAATATCATTAAGTATTCACATGACCCAAATAAATCAATAACAAAATAGATTTCTTAATATAAATGTCAAACAACATAAAAAGTAAATAAAATTTACATTGAAAATGAAAAATGTTATACAATTTGGAACAATTTTTTTTTAAAACGTCAAGTATTAAAAACGGATGGAGTACTAAATTAAATTCATATATTATTTTTTGGAGTATATGATCCAAATATTGATTGCAGTATTACTGATCCGGATCCACACAGGCTTAAAATTTTTTGGATATCTTCTTCACTATATATATATATATATTTATCTTTATAATTGTAATTATAATTATTCTTTTCTACAATTCTACATTGTTTTCCTTTACACTTTTCTCTTTAGTTTCCCATTTGAATACAAATTTAGTTATCTTGTTATTTGTTTTGGACCAAAGCAAATATAATATCCAATTACGTGTGAAACTATCATATATTTTTGTACGTGCCTACTTAATCTGTATGTTATCTTTCTCATTATATTACTGCTTGTATAAATCTAGAGTTTTTCTTGTTTCACCACTAAAATGATATATAGACAATAAAAATTTGCCACATTATATTCTGTTTGTAAGAAGAAAAATAAAAAATAATCAGAAAATAGTATTAATTACCGAAAAAAAGAAATTTCAATGTTGTTAACGCCGTCAACAAAATCTTAGACCTTAGCCGTTATCAAAACCCTAAACCCTAAATCCTTGGAATCCTAAAACCTATCCTAGGGTTTAAGGTTCTTATAGTTTAGGGTTTAAGGCTTAGATTTTGGGCTTAAGGGTTAGGATTTAGGATTTGAGTTTATAATTTTGTTGACGGCTCTACTAACGTCAAAGTTTTTTTTTCTTTTTTCGCACTACAAGAAAACACGTTTTTGCCGACTGATTTTACCGACTTATTATGTAGTCGTTAAATATACCGACTGATTCACGACTGATTAGCGACTTTGCTACGACCGAAATAAAACAGTAGGTAATCAGTCGCCAAATAACGACTACAGAATTCAGTAGAAACCTAGTCGTTTATTAGCGACTGACTACAGACTAATGTGTAGTCGGTAAGCATCGGTCGGTAATTAGTCGGGAAATATAGTGACTGTTTAGCAACTGATATATATTAGGTGAAACCGTCACATTTCGGTCGTCAAAAACCGGTATAAAACACGTGAATGTCGTTACTAGTTTGGTGTAACAACCTTTTACGACCAAATATATCAGTCGGCAAACTCAGTCGTAAATCAGTAGGAAAACAGTCGGAAACATTTTCTATATATACACCCAACCGAGTCATTTTTTCTTCGTGCGATGCTTGAAAGAATAAAAAAGTCA
>NC_027755.1:26277196-26277380 GCF_000695525.1 Brassica oleracea var. oleracea
AGTCACTAAGTCAGTCGTGTAATCAGTCGCTAAATGCAGTCGTTAAACTCAGTCGTTAAATTCAGTCGCTAAACGCAGTCGTTAAATTCAGTCACTAAGTCAGTCGTGTAATCAGTCGCTAAATGCAGTCGTAAATCAGTCGTCATATGCCCTACTAATTACCGACTTAAGTTACGACTGATCA
>NC_027755.1:26277388-26294998 GCF_000695525.1 Brassica oleracea var. oleracea
CTAAATACCGACTGTTTTACGACTAAAATATTTAGCGACGAGGTATATTACGACGACTCTTATCAGTCGTCAATCAGTCGGAAATGACCATTTACCGACTGAATACCGACTAATACCGTAGTCGGAAACGACCTGTTTTCTTGTAGTGTCGGCAATTAATATTATTCTCTGATTATTTATTTTTTCCGCGAACATAATATGACATGACAAATTTTTATTAACTACTCCCTCTGTTTCTAAAAGCTAGACTTTTTAGTATTTTCACACATATTAAGAAAACACATTAAACTACCATAGTAAATGTATCATTTTCTGTAATTTTCAATTTTCAATAACTTTTAACCAATAATAATTCAATAAAGACAATTAATTTTCTTGAAGGTTACAAGTTTTTCATAGAAAACACAAAAAATACATATTTCTGAAACAAACGTTTTTTTCTAGAAAGTCTATCATTAAGGAACGGAGAGAGTATTATTTTAGTGGTTCACTTCTGGGTGAACTCGCAAAAAACTTATAAATCTATGCTAGTAGACAGGTTGCAACTTTTATATATATTAGATATCATCAAATTAAACACAGCATTTCCAATAACAAATACAATTATTAAATTGCCAAGTTCCTAGGCTCTTTGACATCTAGATTTCGAATTCAGTCAACTGATCAATAACATCCGGATGCTAAATATACAAGCGTAACAAAATCATATAACCAATCGTATGGTTTTCATATTCTTTAATTCGTTGTAAAGTGCATGCAGTGATTTTATTGATGAATGCGATTGTTCAGGGAAAAGAGAATAATAGTAACCTAGATGACAAAAAAACTCAGCCGTACATACACACATGAATACAATACAAACCAGACACTACATATTCACATGTCACCCGCCTTCAAGCAGTACTCTTTTTTTTCCCTACTATATACTCCTATAATAACAAAAAACATATATGGAACTTACCACAGCTTGGGTCAACGATATAAAATGCAATACTTTCCCTAGATAACATACCAAATGATCGATCATAGAATGCACACCCTACAATCTAACTAGATATTCCTATTTTTTGCTATTTCAGACATATTGCACATACATATGTGGATAGATAATCATACCGAACGACTCAGCTAGATAGATATCTATATAGTAAAAGCTGTTATTGTATTGATTTGTCCTGCATAAACGACCGACCGAAACGGTGCGTTTCCCGATGATAAGGTTACACGGCTCTGTGTATTGACTCGTCTCTTTCTTTCCACATCCCTCTCTTTGTCTGGTTTCTCTCTGTTCTTCACTTTTCAGAATATTAAATACATAAAATTAATTAATCAGCGTGAAAATACATAATATTATGGACATGTCGTTTTCGTCACCTTCTCTACGCTTTTTATTCTTTTTGTTTCCTTATGTGTCATGCAAAACCACAAGAAGAGAGACTAGTAACACACTTCTCTCTAAACCGGACCCAAATGACCAGAACGAGGATCATAAGCCCGACCCGGTTCCCTTCTCTCAAATCCCAACGCTGCGGCAGCGGCGGAGACGCTAGCTTCATGGAACAGCTCCTCCTACACTGCGCCACCGCCATCGACTCCAACGACGCCGCACTGGTTCACCAACTCCTTTGGGTCCTCAACAACATTGCCTCACCCGACGGCGACTCCTCCACCCAACGACTCACATCTGCCTTCGTCCGCGCGTTGCTCTCACGTGCCGTCTCCAAAATCCCCACACTCTTCTCCACCTTCGGAAACACCGTCTTCCAACCGCCGGCAGATGAAATACACCGGTTCTCAGTCGTGGAGCTCGCCGGGTTCATCGACCTAACTCCGTGGCACAGGTTCGGATTCATCGCGGCCAACGAGGCGATCTTAACCGCCGTGGAAGGCTACGCAAAGGTTCACATCGTTGACCTAAGTTTGACTCACTGTATGCAAATCCCTACTCTCATAGACGCCATAGCAACCAAACTCAACAAACCTCTGCTTCTCAAACTCACCGTGGTCTCCTCCGCCTCCAACTTTCCACCATTCATCAACATCTCCTATGAAGAGCTCGGTTCAAAGCTCGTCAACTTCGCCACCTCGAGAAACATAGAAATGCAGTTCACCATCATACCTTCAACGTACTCCGATGGCTTCTCCTCACTGCTCCAACACTTACGGATGTACCCTACCTCCTACAACGAAGCTCTCGTCGTTAACTGCCACATGATGCTCCGCTACATCCCCGACGAAACCCTAACTCCATCATCACCATCTTCGTTATCTCTCCGTAACGTTTTCTTGAACCAACTCCGATCCCTGAACCCAACAATGGTAACCCTAATCGAAGAAGACGCAGATCTCACGTCGGATAATCTCGTCACGCGGCTAAGTTCCGCGTTTAACTACTTCTGGATCCCTTTTGACACGACGGACACGTTTATGAGCGAGCAGAGGAGGCTGTACGAGGCGGAGATAAGCTGGAAGATAGAAAACGTGGTGGCCAAGGAAGGTGTGGAGAGGGTTGAGAGGACGGAGACGAAGGGACGGTGGCTTGAGAGGATGAGAGATAATGAGTTCGGTGGAGTTAGGGTTAGAGAAGAGGCGGTTTCGGAGTTGAAGGCGATGCTGGGGGAGCACGCCGTTGGATGGGGAATGAAGAAGGATGATGACGACGAGAGTCTAGTGCTGACGTGGAAAGGTCATAGTGTTGTGTTTGCTACCGTTTGGGTTCCGATTTAGTTGGGGTTGATTTGGTTTTACATTTAGAGTTATTCTTGGGTTCACCCCCGACCAATATGATTTCATTATTTCAAATTCGATATCTTTTTAAAAAGGAAACAAAATATTGGCAAGTTATAGTATGTTTTTAAAATAAAAAAAGTAAAAAAAAATATTAGTTACAGAAAAAAAATTAATTTTTTTTTTTTTAACGTTGTTAGCAAAACACTAAACCCTAAATCCTAAATCCTAATCCCTAGACCCTAAATCCTAAACCCTAAACCCTTGGGTAAACCCTAAACCCTTGGGTAAACCCTAAACCCTTGGGTAAACCCTAAACCCTTGGGTAAACCCTAAACCCTTGGGTAAACCCTAAACCCTTGGGTAAACCCTAAACCCTTGGGTAAACCCTAAACCCTTGGGTAAACCCTAAACCCTTGGGTAAACCCTAAACCCTTGGGTAAACCCTAAACCCTTGGGTAAACCCTAAACCCTTGGGTAAACCCTAAACCCTTGGGTAAACCCTAAACCCTTGGGTAAACCCTAAACCCTTGGGTAAACCCTAAACCCTTGGGTAAACCCTAAACCCTTGGGTAAACCCTAAACCCTTGGGTAAACCCTAAACCCTTGGGTAAACCCTAAACCCTTGGGTAAACCCTAAACCCTTGGGTAAACCCTAAACCCTTGGGTAAACCCTAAACCCTTGGGTAAACCCTAAACCCTTGGATAAATCCTAAACTCTAAATAAAAACACTAAACCCTAAAAATCTAAACCCTAAATCTTAAACCCTAAACCCTTGAGTGTTTTAGTGTTTAGTGATTTTGATTTAGAGTTTAAGATTTATCCTAAAGTTTAGGGTTGACCCAAGGGTTTAGGGTTTAGGAATTAGGATTTAGGGTTTAATGTTTTGCTGACGACGTTAAATTTTTTTTTTTTTGTAATTAGTACTAGTTTTTATTTATTTCTTCTTACCTTTTAATTTTAAAAAGATAATATTAATTTGACAATATTTTGTTTCATTTTTTAAAAGATATCGAATATGAAATAACACAATCCTATTAGTCGGTGAACTTAGAGGTTCACCCTAGAGGGTGAACCCAAGAATAAGTCTTACATTTAACTACCGGTTATGATTGGATATCAGTATTTAGGATTGCTGTATTTTGCGTTATATATACCTTTAATTAAGAAGAATTAGGATTTTGGACTAACAACTAAACCATATACTCCCTCTGGTCCCGAAAGTAAGATTCTTTAGATTTTTTTCTTGTTCCACAAAGATAGATTTTCTATATTATTAAGGTATTTTTTTATACTTTTGAAGAACATTAATTGAGAATATTTGAATTGATTAAATTTCATTGGTGGAAAGTTATTGGAAAGCGTATAATAAAGTAAAAAATAAATTAAATTATAAACATTTATTAAATTCTTAATAAGCCGTGCATACTCTAGAAAATCTTACTTTCGGGATCAGATGAAGCATACGAGTCAAGAAGCAACTTTATTGTAGGAAACAAAGCAGTAAGAAACATAACAAAGTCAGTGGCTGGTGTTACAAACTCAATTCAATCTAACCAACCAATAATAGACACAACAAACATTGGTTAATGTTTTATCACACGCAACCAGTATATTCAATCAATGTTTTGAAGGATCAAGAACTTGACCCATGAACCAAATCACTCCACTCTTGTCTTCTCTCTCACCGTAAATAGAAATGGATGGTCACTTGGCCAGCTACAAAAACTGGTTATTTCATCAAATACTAGGATCGGCCCGCCCGATGATAAAAATTTAAAAATAATTGAAATAGTTAGAATAAATATTTAATATAAATTTCAATTACACGTTAATATTCAAAAAGAATTACAGGTTACAGAATTCTGTAAAATTTACTCTAAAGTTTTATAAAAGGAAGCTAGAATCATAATTTATGTAATTGGAATATTTGATTCCACGGTTTAATGTTTTCATAAATTCAAAAAGAATTACAGGTTACAGAGTTCTGTCTGAATCTCTAATGGTTAACTCTCTTAATCTATTATCTTTGATCTATTGATTCATAAAACGCTATGTTTTGTTCGCGATAAGACCAGAGAAGAAACAATGCCGAGTAGGAAGAACAAAGAGAACACCCAGTGGACGGGCTAACTCTGGCCATCGTCTTGGCTTGTATCACCGTCTTCATTGTTGCCATTTTGGCTGGTCGCTGGAGCCAAGGGAGATTGCGTTGCAAGGTTTCTCGTAGGTTCTTGTTCCAGCCACTCAGAGAAAACCTCTCTTAGACACATCTTCTTCATTGTAAGAATTCTATCTGTTTCAAAATAAAAATGTCAATCTTTTTCCTCCCAAGAGTGAACGTTTTGATCAGTCTGATCCTTTACTGCCTTACAAATCAGGTTCATGCTTGTTTTATGTTTCAAACGTATCCTTCGTTCATCTTTTTTTACCAGAGTTGCTTTTGATTTTTCTATATGTTTGATCCTTTGACGCTTTAGAATTCAAGTTCAAACTTGTGGTTTCAGATTGGAGAAGATGGGAGCTTCGGAATGGAGCAAAATTCATGAATGGTAGAGAAGCCCACAAAGATACAATTGAATGTTAAATATCTAAGGTTTTTAAAAGACAAAACAAATATCCAAGTGTCACCTCCTTGTAAAAGTATTAAGTTAAGTGGACACATGAGAGAGTGAAACCCAGTTAGTTTTTGTTTAGCAGAAACACATGTTCATTCTCATCGGCCCTGTTCGTTTCGTAAACTGGATGAGAATTCCAGACGCGGCATCCGCGCGCAGTAATTGGATGCAGCAATCAGATGTTGTTCGTTCGCGATTCTGGAAATTTTGGATCATGCGTCTGGAAATTGTAGCTTGCTGTAGTTGGAAGCGTTCAAACATCTCATCCAGAAATCCCGAAAAATCCGGATGAGTTTTCAAAATTAATCTGGATGCCGCGTCCAACTTAACCTCCTGTTTCGCGCCAAACGAACATCGGTCCGCGTCTGAGTCTGGATGCTGCATCCAGTTTACGAAACGAACAGGGCTATCTTCGTTTGCATCTGACTCATCCATACGGTGGTTGAAATGAGATTAATCTGATTTCTAACATCTTATTTTGGATGTGGAGATATTTTAAGATTTTTTTCTTTGATTATATAATGTTTACTAAATCCTAAATTGTCTGAAATGCTCTGACATATTTTTTTATGTAGGTAGTTTTAGGTGAATGCACAAATATTAAGAAAGTTATTAATTTTTCCAAAAATAGCATTTAATATATAAATTAGGTGCAGTTAAACCAATTATATATAAGTATATATTATTTGATTGGTCACACTATACCCAATAAAAATAAAAGTTAATTTGAATTATGAAAACTCCTTATATTTTGAAAAAAACAAATTTTACTTAAAGTACTTACGATAAAAAACAGAGGGAGTATAATATTTAGAATTAGTTGAATAAAGTGTAAGATAAAATTAAATATATTGTTTGCTCTGTGATTTAATTCCGTTGGACGTGTAGAATCTGCATGTAATAACTGTTGTGATTGTTGTAGTACAAACGTTTTGTTGGAAATTATTATTTTTTTTCTGAAAAAGGCTATTGCTGGAAATTATTTGACTTAATTTATAGTTGTGCTCGGTGTTCCTTTTGTCATTTTTTTCTATCTTGTTTGAAAACCTCTTTTCTAAAAATCGAACCTTTTGAAGCTTCTGTTGTAACCATTTACATAGGGTGTCAAAGTTCAGACATGTGCAAACTACACTCTAGAAAGTCTACACTCAGTATCAATCAAAGTGGAGACTTATTACACTCTGGTCAACACAACATTTTCAACAGAACGCGTGTGGCTATTCTCCCTCTTTAGCCCACTGAATGACCTGCAAACAAGGTAAATAAAGATAATGCATCTAAATAAAGATGGTTGAGGATATGAGAGGGAGAGAGAGAGATAGAAGAGTGCAACATAAGGCTTACCAAATGATGTAGGTGGAAATGGGTGCTCCACAATGCTTTTTCGTGTTTTGCCATGAACTAAACAGAACCATAACATGTATAATGTCCAGCATTCCTCTTTGTAAGTCTGAGACCCTCAATTCACATAAACAACAAAACGTAAATGGTTGTGGTTGATATTGCTCGGAATAGTAAATCTAACAATAGTTTTAATTCTGATAGAGGCTAATGTCACATCCCCGTGTAGCTGTTGTAAATTATTTATAAAGATAGTCATAAACCGAAACGATGCATAAGACCAGAACTTCAGTAAGTGCGTTGTTACCTGCCAAATGGACTGACTGTCTTAGTTCTTTCTTGGTTGCCTCAACAGCTAACTTTTCACATGTAGCTTTGTTGATGATTTTCTGAATCTTTCCCAACCGTCACACTCCATTTGCGTTCAGAAAATTTTAACTTTAAAGCAAGCCCATCCAAAGAAGCTCCCTGAAATCAAACAGAAATGAGTTGCTGTGATTCATCAAATCCAATCAACTAGAAGTTTCAAAGAGACAGCTATTATACACATGTACATCTCTGAGTCGAATTCTACAAAACTATAACCGCTTGAAACATTTTTCACATTCCTTACACACTTTATTATCTGCTTACATGGATTAAAATTAAAAAAAAAACACTAAAACAGAGTCATGGTTAAAGCAAATCATTCATCCATGTGTCAGAAATGAAAAAAAAAGCTTACCTTCACACTCAGAATCTTTCCTTGGTTCACCAGGTCTATTAAATACTTCTTCAAACTCTCATGATCTCATTAGTGTCTTGAAGCTCAGATTCATAACATGAATGACATTTGACTGAAATATAATACACCCCAAGAATTGTCTTTCGAATCCGACCCTGTTCCACCACCGCCACGACCAGGATTAAACCGAAGGGAAACTCCATCTCCGGGAGGCTGCCAGAGATCCTGTGGGTCTCCTTGAGAGCACAAAAGAGCAGACTTTACACCGTTCACCTTCTCCGCACCTCAATTTGTAGCGTAACACCTCTCTCTCTCCTCCCATAGGTTTGAGAGAAGAGATCTTGTTACGGTGGTGGTTGGAGTCGCGGCGTGGAGACGGTTCAAGATGAAGTATTGAAAGCGAGAGAGGGTGAGTGAAGCGGTTTTTCTGGAGGGGTTTGACCTCAAAGCTTGCGGCCATGGCGGGTTAACAGGAAAAAAAATCAACGTGAGGGAAAGTTAATCAGCAATCGATTAACATCATCCAGTTCAAGCTGAGATTTTTGGAGATGGGTATGCGAGAAATGAAGGAAAGATTGAAAATTTTGGAGATATGGTGATGTATGGTTTTGAGGGAAGGAAAGCTAGCCTTTTTATAGCCTTTTGGAGATATGGTTATGTGTGTTACCTTTATTAATATAACAACACACAGTTACAGAAACTGAATCGTCCCTCTGCCGATCGAAGAGAAACGAAGAACAGGAAGGTTCGCATCGCGACTGATTAGGGTTTCCTTCGACATATGTGGTCGATGTGTCGCAAACGTACGAGCGACATAAAGCCCAAAGCGAAGACCGCAATTATGATAAGTGCATGTTAACGAAACGATGCGTTTCATACGTGTCGTAACAGTATCACGCGAATTTGTGACCTGTCAGCTGACGTGGATAGTCTGGGAGGGATCCAATCCTTCTTTTATATATAAAGATAAACATACGGGCCTTACGACGTCGATAGAAACGGCTGCAGCTTCAGTTACCTCTTCATCCACCTCAATGCAAGCTTTATAAAGAATGTTTGAGACATACAACTTCTCACCGATGGTAGGTGAATCAACCATCTCAGTTAGACTACCTCCAAATGGTGAAGTCAATCCCATATCCTTCAACACACCCAGGGGCGAAGCCACAGCTTAGACTATGGTGGCATTTACCCGTAGTTTTATTAATATTATACGTTTTGTATGTAAAAATGCAAAAGAAATCAGCTAGCTGAGTTGGTTTAGTAATATTGTGCTCCCTTTATTGGCCCAAGTTTGTTTCCCCCGTAGGACATTATTAACTTTTGCACCCACAATATATTTATTCTGGATTCTCCCCTGAACACACCTGAAGCTTCAAACTCGAAAGAGAATTTAAACTTGGGAATTCTAAAATCAGCTAACTCTATTTGGTAGTCTGGAATATGGTTATCAAGGAAACCTGGCTCGGAGCCTACTTTTTCAAGCAGAGTAGGGCAATCCTTCTCTAAAATCGGTAAGATAAATATGCATGGAGAATCGCCATTGATCCTCTACATAAGGGAGGTGCACAACTTGGAAACCATCATAGTGTCTTAGGTATTGGTCCTCGTAACTGGCTATGAAGGGGACTTTCACAGAGGTGCCATCAAGAAGGTGAAAATCACTATCTTTTGTGAACCTTACATTGAATTTTTCGCTCCAAGCTCCTTTGATGTACACTGCATTTGGAAATATCACTGTGCTTTGAGGGATAACCTCAATGGAATCTTTTGAAAGAATTTGGTTGATGAGTACGTTGGTGTGAACTTCAGCCCATGTATTCACTTCATCAATTACTTCAGCAGGCTTCAAAATAAGCAATCATCAACCAATCTTTCCGAAAATTCAACATAATAAACATATAATCCACACAAGGAGAAAATTGCAACATTACTATTAAGAATCTAACATCTAAGGCCATGTCCGTTTTTGTATTTGATGCAATATATGGATGTAGCATTTGAATACAACATCTAGATGTTGAATACAAACATTATTCGTTTTTATAGTTAGTATTTGCATCCACATGCAACATTTTGATATTAAGTTGTTCGTTTTTTTAAATTTTATAATAACATTTCAATATAGTAAGAAAAGACTAAAACTGCATAATTTATTTTCTTTACAATGAACTATATATAATATTCAAAAAATATATTTAAATTTAATTTTGTATTTTTGTAGGAAAACAAGATTTTGCAATTTTGACGGAAAACAAGATTTTGCAATTTTGACGAAAAAATAGTTTGACTCTAGCTGAAAACCTAATTTTGAGATTTTGACGAAAACACGATATTACAGTTATGATGAGAAATGCAATTTTATTGTTTCAGTGAAAAACTCAGTTTTACGGTTTTAGCGAAAAAAAACTTAATTTTTTTTTTATTTTGACGGAATAATTGTTTTTTTTATGCAGATTTGTAGAGAAAACTTGACTTTTTGATTTTGCCAGAAAACACGATTTCCTAATTTTGTTGAGAAAATTTGATTTTAAATTTTCAATATATTTAATTTTGTTGGTTAGATTTTAAAAGTATAAAAAATTGAATCAATGAGAGATAGACACCTAAAGCAAATAGTCTCTTTAAGTTTTGTTCACGTTTCTGTCCAACCAATCATCTCTCTGCTTTTCCTTCCCTCTCTCTTCTTTTATCATTTCTTTTCATTATTTTTATTTTCAGAGACTTGGTCAGATACCATCATAATCATATACTCTAAAATCCTACTTTAAAATATTTTCTGAATAAGATCGCTTTCACAATTTTTGAAGAAAAGAAAGTAATTGATGAAGTGAATACAGAGGCCCGATAGCTTTAAAATAAGAAATTAAATACAGACAGGATTTTTTTGGTATTTGACTGAATTGAAACAAAGATTTGTGGTTGAAAGTCAATCAACTGAAAGTGTGAAACAAAGAATATTATATTCAAACAATTTATAACTTGTTATTATTCTTCTTATAAATCAACTAGTTGTACGCGATATATGGTCTCACGAAACGGATAAATTATGTTAAGGCTCGAACCGACTGACCAATTAATCTTGATTTGAACACTTCAATGCAACCTTTTGAAAATTCTAGTATAATAAGAAATATTGACCAAGTGATGAGAAGAAAAACAGCTGAGTTACCACACGGCAGGCAAAGTCTTTAAACGGTAAAACCCTTAAAAACCCATCACAAACATCACTCTTCGGCTCAAAGAATCACACAAATTCATGGATATTGGATACATGTTTTTCATTCCACAGTTTTCCTAATGAAGATTGGTTTGAAACATATAAAGTTGGAAACAAGGGTTATGTTCGGTCAGAGGACGACAAAGTGTGGAATGTCGTGGGTGTAGGACTGATCAAGTATGGATGCATAATGGCACCATCACAACATTGAATGATGTCAACATTTAAGTAATGAAAAATAATCTGATATTTTTGGACATGCTTTATACGTATTCTAGCAGACTTAAACGTATATATTAAGCCTTCTATCAGGTTTGTTTTGAAGGTATAGTCAATTACAACTTTTTCAGTTGGCATATGTGATCCATCCAGTTTTTTGAAAGCTATAAGAAACAATGAGATCGAAGAATGGATAAATGTCATGACAGAAGAGTTAGTTAGTCTAAATAAAAATCGAACTTGGGATGTGTCGATTTACCAAAAGAGAAAAAGGCAATAGTTTGCAAGAGGATTTTCAAAAGGAAACCAAAAATGTATGAGAATGAAGTAGTTTGGATTCAGGGTTAGTGGGTTTTTCACTTCAGTTCTGTAAATGGTTTTTCCAATAAACATCACCTTCACAAATTTTCAACAAAAGAGTTCATACCTCATGTTAACAATGCTAACATGATTAGTGGTACAAACCCAATACCTCAGGGTTAGTGGTTTTTTCTACTACCAAACAACTTTATTATTAAAGAAAAACTGACAGAACCAGCAAATTCAGTTGTTAGCTTTACAAACCCAATTTCATCACAAATAATACATACAACAACATATATAGAATAAAACATATTATTGGCTTAATGTTTTCTCCCACGCCACCAGCAATTGAATCAATGTTTTGAGGGATCAAGAACTTGACCCATGAACAAAATCACTCCACTCTTGTCTTCTCTTACCGTAAAAAGAAATGGATGGTCAGCGACAAAATCTGGATTTTTCCTCAAACACATGAGTCGTATGACACCAACAGAAACGGCTGCAGCTTCAGTTCCCTCTTCATCCACCTCAATGCACGCTTTATGAAGAATGTTTGAGACATACAACTTCGCACCGACAATAGGTGAATCAACCATCTCAGTTAGACCGCCTCCAGTAGACTCAAACGGGCAAGTTAACCCCATATCCTCCAAAACATCTGACGCTTTGAAATCGAAAGTAAACTTAAACTTTGGAATTCTAAAAGCATCCAATTCTATTTGGTAGTCTGGAATATGGTTATCAAGAAATCCTGGTTCGGAGCCTATTTTCTCAAGGAGAGTAGGCAATCCGTCGGTAGCATCAGGAAGATAAATGTACATGGAGAATTGTCGTTGATCCTCTACATAAGGGAGGCGCACAACTTGGAAACCATCATAGCGTCTTAGGTATTGGTCCTTATGGCTGGTCATAAAGGGGACTTTCACAGAGGTGCCATCAAGAAGGTGAAAATCATTATCTTTTGTAAACCTTGCATCGAACTTTTCGCTCCAAGCTCCTTTGAAGTACACTGCATTTGCAAGTATTAGTGTGCTTTGACGGATATCCTCAATGGAATCCTTTGGAAGAATCTGCTTGATGAGTCCACTGGTGTGATCTTCACACCACGTATTCACTTCATCAATTACATCCGCAGGCTTCAAAATAAGCGATCATCAAATTAACCAATCATTCCGAAAATTTAACGTGATAAACACCCACACAAAGAGAAAATTGCAAGGTTACCATAGTATATTATAGACCTGAGTCAATCCACTAATTGCTAATTTATTTTGAATAAAAAACCATTGCAAAGAAGATAGAAGAGTTACCTTGTTAAAGAAGTCAACCTGGCTGCAAGTAGCCTTGTAGGGGTTCTCCAAAAGCTCTTTAAAGGAAAGCTTCAAGGGTAGAGATTTGTCAATCCAGGCACCATTAGCTGTAGATAAGCTCAAGTCATTTCTCTCGCTGCCATCGGCTAAGGCAACCGATACTATCTCTGTCAAGACAGTGTTGAGGTGCTCTGTTGATGGTGACATGAGGAAGGAGAGGATTTGTTCTTTGGTGGCGGCACACGAACCAGCGGCAATGATGCTGAGCAAAACATTGATTGACGTTGGTGAGAAGACGAGGTTGGAGCCGTCAGCGACGGTATCGATGACGTGTTTTGCTAATCTTACCACAACGTCGTTTTGCTTCTCCATGTTCTTTTTTATAGCTTTTTTTCAGCCTAGAAAGTGCCGGACGATTTGATAATGTATAGAATGGATGTAAATATATATACAGGGGTAATTTATTATTATATATTGTTTTCAAAGTTTCCGAAAAGTTGAACAGTCTTCGACTCATTGCCTCCAGCACATTTACAAATTAAGAACCTATCTTAATATTTTCTGAAAATGACTTTGTCAGTATATTGAAAACAAACTTTAAATTATCGAATAAAATACAGATAGTTGTTTTTTTGTATTTGACTGAATTGAAAACAAAGAGTTGTGCGGTAGAAAGTCAGGCCCTGTTCGTTTGTACATCTGGATGGAAGATGCATCCAGATGGTCCATCTAGATGTCTTATCTAGATGCTCCATCTGGGTGTTGTTTGTTTCTTCATTTCGTCCATGTATCCAGATGAATCATCTGAATGCAACTATGTTCGTTTGCTTTTCATTTTGTAACTTCCATCTGCATCCAGGTGGACTTGTTAATAAAATGACTAAAATATATTTTTTTACGTTTCGGCGGAAAAATAGCATTTTTACGGTTTTGGCCGAAAATATTTTTTCGGTTTTTAAGGAAATATGTGTTTTCGCGAAAAAGTGCATTTTTATGGTTTTGACGGAAAAATATGTTTTATGGTTTTTTACGTTTCGGCGGAAAAATAGCATTTTTACGGTTTTGGCGGAAAATATTTTTGCGGTTTTAGAGGGAAAATGTGTTTTTGGCGAAAAAGTGCATTTTGTGGTTTTGGCGGAAAAATATGTTTTTATGGGTTTGGCGGAAAAATAGGTTTTTGCGGTTTGGACGGGAAAAGTGTGTTCTGCGGTTTTGGCGGGAAAAGTGTTTTTGACGGGAAAAGTTTTTTTTCACGATTTTTGCGGGAAAAGTTATTTTTCGCGATTTGGCGGGAAATGCGCTTTTCCGGTTTTGGCGGGAAAAAGCGTTTTCCGGTTTTGGCGGGAAAATGCGTTTTCCGGTTTTGGCGGAAAAATAAGTTTTTGGCCGGAAAATACGTTTTCCGGTTTTGGGGGGAAAATTTCATTTTCCGGTTTTGGCGGTAAAATACATTTTTCCGGTTTTGGCGGAAAAATACATTTTTCCGGTTTTGGCGGGAAAATAATTTTTTCCGGTTTTGGCGGGAAAAATTCATTTTTTCGGTTTTGGCGGAAAAATGCGTTTTTCCGGTTTTAGCAAGAAAATATGTTTTCCGATTTTAGCTGGAAAATACGTTTTTCCGGTTTTGGTGAGAAAATACATTTTTCCTGTTTTGGCGGGAAAATTCTGTTTTCTGGTTTTGGCGGGAAAATTACATTTTCTAGTTTTGGCAGGAAAATTCTCTTTTCCGGTTTGACGGAAAAAAATGTGTTTTTCGGTTTTAGCAGGAAAATTGTGTTTTTTCAGTTTTGGCGAAAAAATGCGTTTTTTCGGTTTTGGTGGAAAAATTCGGTTTTCTGGTTTTGGCGGGAAAATTCAGTTTTCCAGTTTTGGCGGGAAAATTCTGTTTTCTGGTTTTGGCGGGAAAATTGTGTTTTCCGGTTTTGGCGAGAAAATGCTTTTTTTTTTTTTTTGGCGAGAAAATGCGTTGCTTTCGGTTTTGGTGGAAAAATGTTTCTTGCGGTTTTGGCCAGAAAATGCTTTTGGAGTTTTGGCGGGAATATGCGTTTTTGGGGTTTTGGTCGAAAAGTGTGGATTTACTTGTTTAGCCGAAAAATGTGTTTTAATGAAAATGTGTGTTTTATATTTTTTGCGGAAAAATGAATTTTGCGGTTTTGGCGGGAAAATGCGTTTTTCAATTTTTTCGAGAAAATGTATTTTTTGGTTATAACGGAAAAATGTATATGCAAAAAAATAGAATTTACGGTTTGAAAATAATATTTTGATTTTAAAAAGGTCATTTTTGTCATTTATCATTTTGGACTGAACTAGATGCATCTGCATCCAGATGCACCGTCAAGACTCACCTTCATTTGGGTGAGAATTTGAGATGAGTTTTTAAAAATTCAGCTGGGTGATTCATCTGGATGTAGCATTATAATGCACTAAACGAACATCAATTTGCATCTTCACCCAGATGAATCACCTGGGTGAACAAACGAACAGGGCCTCAATCAACTGTACTGGATTGTTAGTATTATTCTTATACATCAACTGATAGATGTAATTATGTAAGCGATACATGGTCTCACGAAACGGATATTATATGTTAATGATCGAACCAACTGAAAAATTAATCTTGATTTGAATACTTCAATACAACGGTTTGAAAAGTCTCGTATTATAAAAAATGTTGACCAAGTGATGAGAAGATAAACAGATGAGTTACAACACGATAGGCAAAGTCTTTAAAAAGTGAAACCCTTGAAATTAACCCATCACAAACATCACTTTTCGGCTTTCACAAGAAATCACAGAAATTCATAGATAATTGATACATGTTTTTCATTCCATACTAACTCCTAATAAAAGGATTGATTTGAAACGTATAAGGTTGAAAACAAGGGTATAGATCTGAGCATTTTAACCGGACCGAAACAGACCTGAAAAAACCGGTTCAGATCGGGTACGAATAATGTCATTTTACCTCCATTGGGTCTCATTATGGAGAACCCGCGGGTCTTGGACCCGACCTAAACCGAATCCGAACCCTGGACCCGAACTTTAATAACCCTAGCCTAATATCTGCTTCAGATATATGATAAATTTCTGGTGTAAATTTTGGTATAGGATAAACTAGACCTGAATTACCCAAATTCTACCCAAAAATATAAAATAAATCAAAAAAATACCAAGTAACCGAACCAAAAACATGAAAAGATCCGAAAATACCCAAAGAACTGAAATTTACAAAAACTAACCCTAATACAAGAAAAAACCAGAAAAATATTCAAAAGATTTAAAATTAAAAATAAACCGATCTAAACATGAAAGACCCGAAGATAACTTATGAGACCCGGACATCAAACCAAAACCGTTTGTATCCAAAGATTGCGGTTCTTTTATAGGTATAGAAATTGTTTACTGGAACCGACCCGGATCCGAAAGGACCTGAACCAACCCAAAAATTTTTAAGTTTTTAGTTGTGTCCAAATGTTTAGGATCCTAAGGACTCGAACCCGACTCAAGGACCCAAATGCCTAGGCCTATAGGATGACAAGATGCGAAATACCGTGGGTGTAGGCTGATCAAGTTCAGATGCATAATGGCACCATCACAACATTGAATGATGTTCATTTATTCCAGTAATAAGAAGAATCTGATTTTTTGGGCATGCTTCATATAAGACGGTTTCAAGTCCAAAGAACACGAAAAGACATGTTGAATATATGCAAAGGAGCTATGATGAAGAAACAGATAACATCTGAAATCGTATATTAGTTGTTAGAAAACATGATTGTACGTGGAGCCGCATCTACAATTTCTAAGGCTAAAGAAAAAGAATGTTTAGTCAAGATGTGATCGTTGATCAATAATTAATGGTGCAGCAGGCGAGATACCGAGTACTTGTAACCATTGAAACTAGGTTCTAAATTATTTCAGGATCAGGAAGTGCCTAATGAAATTAGACCAATAGAAAACAGTGGTGAACAGTTTACAGAGAAAAAGGATAAAAACGACGCGAGCAGACATAAATGTGTGTCTAACTAAGTCTTCTATCAGGTTTTGTTTTAAAGATATAGTCAATTATACTCTTGCAGTTGGCATAGGTGATCCATCCAGTTTTCGGAAAACTATAAGAAATGATGCGAAAGAGAACGGATAAGTATCAAGACAGAAGAGTTAGTGAATCTAAATTATAAAAAATAAAACTTGGGATATTGTCGATTTACCCAAAAAGAAGAAGGTAATATTTTGCGAGAGGATTTTGAAAAAGAAACCTAGAGTGTATGAGAAACAAGTTGTTTGGATTCAGAGGGTTAGTGGTTTTTCATTTCAGTCCGGTAAATGGTTTTTCCGATAACATCACCTTCACAATTTTTGAAGAAAAGAGTTTATACCTATGTTAACAATGCTAACAAGATTAGTGGTACTCAACACAACATTTTTGTACATACTCTAGAGTTGATCATCTGGAAGACGTTGGATATCTCCACGCTCTGGTCTATTACACATCGGGTTCTTCCCCCGACCATGGTCGGAGGGACCGCCGGAGCCGCCTTCACGCCGCTTAACTTGCCTGCTGGAATTTCCCAACCGGTCGTTTCAACCCAAAGCCACACCTTTCCCCGCAGCGGAACCTGTTTCCTCTTCAGGGCCCAACTTCGCTGAAGATCTCCACTACACCGAGGGTTTCCTCAGAACAGAGACGTGAACACATAAGCCTTTCAAGGAGCTCACAAATATGCTTAAGGGTTTCCTTATATATTTTTCTATCACAAACTAGAAGAAGATCTGTCACTTAAATCTCAACCACCAAGAAGTTATTGCTCACAAATTGACTCCACCAGCAACTACTTAAAGCCTTCAAAGCGGCTTCTCTAAGGAACTAACTGACACAGGGGTTCCTGTTACTACAATAGTTTCTTCGTGCTTTACACCTCACAACAAAAGATGTCTGGAAGACTTAGGAGAGCGGATAAAGGTAAAGAAATAGCTACTGACCCCTCTCAAGCCCCAAGAACTGCTCGCATCAGAATCCAAGACCCGGATAATGCTGAGCTCATGCAACGCCACTCTCTAACACTCATAGGCCGTGTTACCAACAGAACGGCGCAGCGAGTCTGGTCTCTCATCCCCTTTTTCACCGATCTCTGGAAGGCAAAATC
>NC_027755.1:26298601-26306539 GCF_000695525.1 Brassica oleracea var. oleracea
TGCTCCACACAGCTGAGACCCATGGGACCACCACCGAGAGAATTCTCACATCTCACAGTGTCTGACCTCATGCTCCCGGACCGAAATGAATGGGATATTGGGATGATCCAGCGTGTGCTCCCATTTGAGGAACAGAGAATTTTAGCCATTAAGCCAAGCTTAACCGGGGCTCCGGACAAACTCTCATGGCTGAGCACTGAAACAGGAGATTACTCTACCAAAACCGGCTATGCTGCAGTCCTCTCTTCTCGAACCGCAGAGGATACAGTAAGCACGGAGGATGCATCCTACGACTGGAAGAAGAATGTTTGGAAAATCCAAACAGCACCAAAGATCAAGCTGTTCATCTGGAAAGCGCTTCATGGGGCGCTACCTGTGGGCGAAGCTCTCAAAGCCCGGGGAATCAACACCAATGGACAGTGCAAACGATGTAATCTACCTGAATCTATTGATCATCTGCTTTTTCATTGCGACTTTGCTAGACAGGTTTGGGAATCAGCCCCTGTCTCCCCAAGCATTGAATACAGTGGATCCATAGATTTAAGGAGCAACTGGAGCAGCTTCTGCTCAAGGAAAAACTTGCCACCGACTGGAATTTCTACAGGAGCCCTTGCCCCTTGGATCATTTGGCAACTATGGCTAGTTCGTAACAAGTTAGTTTTTGAAGGAAAGATCATCACGGTGGAGGAAACAATATCCAGAGCAACCGCTTGCGCCCGAGAATGGATATCTAGCCAAATTCAGCTGTCTGCAACAAAACAAGCACTACCACCCAGACCCCCGCTTCATGACTGCGTTTTGGTGAGAACCGATGCTGCCTGGATCGAGAATTTAAAAATTGCAGGGCTAGGATGGACAACTAATCGAGAGGAGGGAGTCTCCCAATCCTCGACCACTGCGCAGCATGTTGAGTCCCCTCTTGCAGCAGAAGGACTGGCGATGAGGGAAGCCCTCCTAAAGTGCAGAGAAATTGGCCTCCCCAAGCTTAGATGTGAGTCGGATTCGGCGATCCTGATCAAAGCTATTAACTTGCGCTCCCCACTAGTTGGTTTGTATGGCATTTTAGCTGACATTTATTCTATTGCCTCTTATTTTGAATCCATCTCGTTCACCTGGATCTCGCGTGAGAGAAACAGTGTAGCGGATGGACTGGCAAAGAATGTTTTATCTTCGGAGCTGGCCATTATGGCAGCAACAAACCCTGTTTCGAACGTTTGAATTAATATAAGTAGTGTTTCAAAAAAAAAAAAAAAATTACAAGATTAGTGGTACTCAACGCAACATTTTTGTACATACTCTAGAGTTGATCATCTGGAAGACGTTATTTTTTCTTCGACTACCAAATAACTTTATTACTAAAAAATTAGCAAAAAGACAGAACCAGCAAAGTCAGTTGCTAGCTTTACAAACCCAATTTATCACAAAAAATAGTATATGATAGATACAACAAAATATATAGAATAAAACATATTGTTGACTGTTACAAAAAAAAAATTTGTTGACTTAATGTTTCCCTCCCACGCCATCAGCAACTGAATCAATGTTTTGAAGGATCAAGAACTTGACCCATGAACAAAATCACTCCACTCTTGTCTTCTCTCACCGTAAATAGAAATGGATGGTCAGCTATGAAATCTGGATTTTTCCTCAAACATAAGAACCTTATGTCGCCAACAGAAACGGCTGCAGCTTCAGTTCCCTCTTCATCCACCTCAATGCAAGCTTTATGAAGAATGTTCGAGACGTACAACTTCTCACCGATGGTAGGTAGATCGTAAAAAGTCATTATTTATCACCTCAGCACGATTACACTAGGTAGATCGTTTTTAATATATATAATGAAAATGACTTTCATTTAAAGTAATACATTAGACTATTAACAATGGTAAAGCATATTCAACACCCTAATTTTATTTTGACAATTCCACATCAGCATTTTCTTTTACCCCTATTATTTCATTTCTTATAAAAATAGATTTTTGATATGGTTAAATTAAATAAAATAAGATTCTATTTGTAGAGTTTTAAAAATGATAATTTCTTATATAAAATTAACAAAACAAAAATAATAATCTACTATCAAATATTTGTTTTAAAATAGTTGAGGTGGAAAAAATGTAAAGAAATTTGTAACCAATAGAAAATAATATATATGTGCCACATGTCACTTTCTTATCTTATTTCTATGGATTCAACTAGTTGAATTTTCTTAACACGAATGAATCTACGTATGATTATCTTTTTATTCAACTTTCCTTTGCACTATATTCAACCATTGAATTTTTTTTTTTCTAACTGACCATTGTAAATGGTCTTAGAAATGAAGATTGTTGGCTGGTGGGGGTAGAAAGTCAACAAGATGGCAAATTCAAACCTATTTAATAAGTTTCAAACAATTTCATAGATGATTTCGGTCTGCCATTTTATCCGGACCCAAAAACCCAAACCGAATATCTAATCCGAAACCGAACCGGAAATTTACAAGTATTTATTGGGTCCAAAATTCTTCTACCCTAAAAAATTGGAACCGAAAAAACTGACCCTAGTAGATTCGGACCCAAAAAATTGATCAGAGTAAAACCGACCCAATAAGAACCGATCATATCCGACTTGACAAGATGACAAACTATAATTTTTGATATTCTATTTTTGATATTGTATTTTATGATTTAGTTGAAATATATTTTTGTTAACAATCTTTGTTATTATTTTTGTAACATTTTCAAGTAATATGAAGTTTTAAATATAAAATTTAGAGTTTAGAAATGTTTTATTTTAATTATTAATATATTATTTTAAATTATTTTGTAAAATTATAGATATATTATTAATATATTATTCTACTAAATTTGATGGGGTTTGGATATTTCATATTTTTAAGATCCTAAATACCCGAACCCGATCGGACCCGATATGAACCCGAAAATTACGGATATTTTATAGGTATTTTAATTATAGGCCTGTACCGATCCGGATCCGAGAAAAACCCATCCAAACCCGAACCAAAAATTTACAAGTACCTACTAGATCTAAATGTATAGGATCCGTAGGACACGCACCCAAAAGAACTGGTCCGGGTTTATGGGAAGTCCCGAACACCATGTGCTTAGATGGGTTTCTTGTACGTTAAGTAATAAGCAAGAGACTCAGGCACCTGATATGATTCAAGAAGATCTTTTGAGAACTCTACACAGTATTTTCTAAACGAAAACAAAAATACAAAAATAAGCATGATAAAAGATTTATATATATGGACACACAAATCAAATCTCTTTTAAAAAAACACACACACACACAAGTCACACAATCTTTTATTTTGCGTAAATCAAGGTTTGCCAGACTAGGAAAATACTTGTCTAATTTCCTGGGAAAACAATCCTACAAACGTTGACTTGGTTTCAGAATTAAATATTTTTGGCCTTAAATGAGATGTATGTTCTTGTTATCTGATTTGAATAATTATTGTGTATATATATATATCTTTATAATATTATTTAAGAAATCAGTTTTTTATGTGTCGGTCTCGCGTTGATTTTAGAATGTTTAATTACAATGATAACCTTAATGAATTAAATTTATCATTAATTTATTATTATTATTATTTACTTTTTTTTGGGTTAATATTTGTTTCCAAATCACCTTATTATACAAAAGGCAATATCTTTAAAAATATGTATATAGAAATTTTATATTTACAACATGTATGTAATAAAAACGAGAATTCGGCAAAAAAAAGCCTCAACTTTGCACGAATTGCCAAAAGAAACATAAACTTTTGGGCTGACCAAAAAAACACCAAACTTTCATTGACTTTAGAATTAATTAACAATGTTTTCGCTGATTTGCCAATTTAGCACGCCGTCAACAAATTTAACAGAAATATTTGATGTCATTTATTGTTGGCGTTAAGTGAAACGACGTCATTTTCAAATGATGTAAAACGACATATTAAATATAAAAAATTCTCTAAAAACTTAATAAGATCTTTAAAATTCCAAAAAAATTAAAAAAATAAAGAAGATTTTTATAAAATTAATTTAGAAATTAAAATTAAAAATAAAATTTTATTTTTCTTTCTAGAAATAGAAAATTTTGGAAGAGTTTTTATTTTTAAAAAAGAAAAATAAAATTTTATTTTTAATTTTAATTTCTAAATTAATTTTATAAAAATCTTCTTTATTTTTTTAATTTTTTTGGAATTTTAAAGATCTTATTAAGTTTTTAGAGAATTTTTTATATTTAATATGTACAAAATAAAAGTAAACATGTTAGTAAATACATTGAAAGTGCCAGTAGCCCAGTGGTAAAATACCTTGTCATTTGACCAACCAACCTGGGTTCGAATCCAGGGGTCTACATATTTTTAATTTCAAATCATGTAAAACGACGTTGTTTTACATCATTTGAAAATGACGTCGTTTCACTTAACGCCAACAATAAACGACGTCAAATATTTCTGTTAAATTTGTTGACGGCGTGCTAAATTGGCAAGTCAGCGAAAAAATTGTTAATTAATTCTAAAGTCAATGAAAGTTTGGTGTTTTTTTGGTCAGCCAAAAAGTTTATGTTTATTTTTGCAATTCGTGCAAAGTTGAGGTTTTTTTTGGCCGAATTCTCTAATAAAAACGAATTTCCTTTTATATAACTCAACAAGGAATTTAATAGAAAAAGTTAGTATCTTTAAAAGCGAAATTCCTTTTATATAACTCAAAACAAATTTTCTATATCAAATTTTATTATTTAAACCATGTAAATAATACAAATGATTTTAAAGAAACAAAACGGAATATAATATATAAAGATAATATTTTTGTATAAAACTTAAATCTAAACCCTATAATTTAAGAAAAAAAAATTATTTTATATTATGTATTAAAATGTGTTATCCAAAAGGAAATATATTTAATATAAAGTTAATATCAATTTCTCTTATATGTATAACATGTTCTTTAATGAAAAACAAAACAAATCATAAATCATGTTGGTTAAACCAGTTTTCTTATGACATTAAAATATCTAATATCTCATTAATAAAATAAATATATCAAATTAAACAGAAATATATTTTCAAGATATTTAAAATTTTATATGTATGTTCATATCTATATATAAATATATTTAATTTTATAGTAAATATAAAAGTTTTATATACATATTTTTAAAGATATTAACTTTTGTATAGTAAGGTTATGGGAAATTGCCACAAATACCACAATCATAGTACCAATTTTCATGTTTACACTATTCATTTTTACCCTTACTTTTAATGAAGGGTAAAAGACACTTACACCCCTTGAGTTAACTAATCTAGACTTAGGGTTTAGAGTTGAGGGGTGAGATAGGTTTTTGGAATATAAAATTTAGGATTCTAATAAATATATAAATAAATACTTAAAAAGTATAATTTTTTTTAAAAAAATAGTTTTAAACATAATTTTCGATTTTCAAAAAGAAATTTTGAAAAAAAATTCAAAACAAATTACGAAAAAAATAATTCAAAAAAAAAATTTATAAAAAAGTCAGAATTTGAAAAAGTATAATTCGAAAACATAAAATTATTATTTTTAATTTAGTTTTAAAATTTTTTTATTAATTTAAATAATGATTTGTTATATATATATAACAAGGGTATACGAGTCTTTTGCCACTTAATGAAGAATGTATTTTTGAAAATATCCCTTTAGTGGTGGTAAAGATAAATAGTGGTACCATAAAAGTGGTAAAAATAAAATTTCTCCTAAGGTGATTTGGAAACAAATATTAACAATTTATTTTTTTAACAAAAGTGAATAATAATAAATTTAATTCATTAAGGTTATCATTGTAGTTAACCTTTCTAAAATCAATGCGAGACCGACACATAGAAAACTGACTTCTCAAATAATAATATAAAATTAATATCAATTTCTCTTGTATGTATAACATGTTGTTTTTGTTAAATCAGTTTTCTTATGACATTAAAATATCTAATATCTCATTACTAAAATAAATATGTCAAATTAGACAGAAATATATTTTTAAGCTATTTAAACTTATATACGTATGTTCATATCTATATATAAATAAACAACTGATTCTCCTAAGTTTGAATCATAAACACAAATATTTCAATATCTAAATTCTACCTTATTCATAAAAAATTATGTCTCTGTAAAAAACCACATTCATCGTCTTTTTTTTTATAGAAATCTATTCAACATGAATAGATGAAAGATCAAAATGAATGTCATAAGGTAACTATATAATAGAAGAAGATTTCAAATAACTTAGTTAGCTACACATTTTATCAAGTCAATAGTTATAACATATAACTAGATCTTGATCCGTGTGTCCGCACGTGTGTTTGCTTTAATTTGTAAGAACATTATAAATTCATAACTAATTGGTAATTGTTAGATTTTAAAAATTATGGTCCCGTTATATATTATTGTTTGACTATTATTGTATTTGTAATACGAATAAAACTAATACGAATAGTATAGCTATTTGTACTATTGTATATCTAATTCTATTTCGCTGGTCGATAAAAAAAATTAGAAAGAAGGTTACTCAATCTATTAGTTCCTTTGAAAATAATTTTATAATGGTTATTGAAAAATACATTAGTAAAAATCAATTTTTGAATACATGTATATTTTTGAACCAATTTTTGTTTTGAATTTTGTTTAATGATTAATTTAGACAAAATATGTTTTTAGTTAATTAGATTGGACCAGTTGCATAAAAAAGTAATTAGATTGGACCAGTTGCACAAAAAAAGTAATTAGATTGAGTCATTTTCGTATATTTTAAATTTGGTCCAAACAAATAATTATAAAAATATAATGGACTTCAATTTTTTTTAATAACATAAGCCATTTTTTTACTATAATACTAACCATATTTTTAAACAACGTTATATTTTTCTTTAATTATGTTATTCTTGTTTCCAAACATTCTCAAATGTAATTCCACTTTAATAAGATAGAATATATAATATTGCAAAAATATGTTGTTATTTATTTTTTCATGTCACTATTAAATATCATATATGTGTCATCATATAATTAATCGTGTTTTTTATGTACCATCGTATAAGTAATCATATAATTAATAGTATTTTATACGTACCATCGTATAAATAATCATATATATATTATGAAGAATCCACTGATACATGATATCTTGTAAGATGGTTATCAAAAAACCTTGGTTCGGAGCCTATTTTCTCAAGCAGAGCTGGCAGTCCATTTTTATCATTAGGGAGATAAATATACATGGAGAATTCACGTTCATCCTCTACATAAGGGATGCATAAAACTTGAAAACCATCGTAGCCTTTTAGGTACTGGCTCTTCTCATTTGTCATGAATGGGACTTTCACAGAGGTGCCATCAAGAAGGTGAAAATCGTTATCTTCTGTCAACTTTGGATCAAATTTTACGCCTCAAGCTCCTTTGAAGGTACACTGCATTTGCAAGTAAGAGTTTGCTATCACGGATAGCTTCGATGGAATCGCGTCAGAGAATCTGCTTGATGAGTCCATTGGTGTGGAATTCAGCCCATGTGTTCAGTTCATCAATCACTTCAGCAGGCTGCAAAAAAGGCCATAAAAATTTGACAATCCCCACAAATTCAATGTTAAAACAAAGAAAAATTGCAATGTTATCGTTAGGAATCTCACATATAAATTAAAGAGAAAATTACTCAAAATAACTCTAATTATATATCTAATTACTAGAATAACTCTTATATTTTTGTATTTACTAGAATAACGTATAAGGGAACAAAAATACCAAAATACCCATTTTATTAATATGAATAAATCTTTAATTGTGTAAAACAAAAAAATTAGAAAATCCCCACTTCTCTTTCATTCTAGCAAAAAACGTCTACAGAAAAAAAAAAAAAAAAAAAAAAAAAAAAAAAAAAAAAAAAAAAAAAAAAAAAAAAAAAAAA
>NC_027755.1:26309590-26355745 GCF_000695525.1 Brassica oleracea var. oleracea
GTAAACTTGTAAAGTTACAGAATATGTGGACAAAGATAAAGTTTTGTATTTGTTCATTTGAAATCAAATGAAAATTTTATCCATAAGATTTTTAAGTAAAGTATAGTTTTGTATTCTTAATTTACCAATGATTCCACAATCCACAAATTAACCCCCAATAAAACATTTACATAAGGGAAACAAAACCTATATCTGGACTAATATTGTCTCGTTCTGGTACATTAATACCACAAAAAAAAAGAGGCACTTCAGTAAATAAAATAAATAAATAACAGATCGGGTTGTTGTAATATTACAACGACACGTTTTCTTCGACAATTGTCTCCAACTCTGGCTTCTTAGATTTGGAAACAGAGATCCTATGCATAAACTCCACCGCCGAGAAATCTTCTATATCTTCAAGATTCAGCTTCGTTCCCTTAACCAACCTCGCGTTTTCATCTTCCTCCTCCTCTGGAGACACTTTCCTATTGTCACAGCTTCTCAAACGTTTCTTGCCGGCCATGAAGATCCGAGCCATGTCGGATGCATTGGCTGCGGAAGCCACACGCGTCATGGGGAACGCGACGTATACATGGCAGCCTCCAACGTCTAGGTCGTCGTCGGCTGCGAGAGGGATGAGTTTACGACCTATTTTTAAGGACTTGACGTCAACGAGAAAATGGCTTGGCATCTCCATCATGAGCTCGGCTGCTTTTGTTGGTACGTTGATGTCACGTACTTCACCGTCCGGGAGAATCACTTTAGCCGCCGGTGATGATGATGATGAATTAGATGAAGTCGTTTTGCTTAGAGCGCATGAAACGTAGTTGCCCATATAGTTGAGTGTTTTGTTGATCAAGAGATCTAGAGATTATGTGTGTAAGATGAAATATTTTGATTTTGAGAGGATCGAAGAAGACAAAGGAAACTTTATATATAAAATCTAAAGATGTGCGAATGACTTTGATAATTTTATACATTATTAAATTAAAAAATATGAGGATTAGTATGAATTATAAGGTGAAGATGGGACAGGTTTGACATTAGATAATTGAATCCGCGTCTTCATTACATAAAACATATTATATGTTATATTTTAGCCATATTTTCAGAAATCTAAGCCTATGTTTACTCCGCGTAAAAAGCTAACCAAGTCTTATCAATTCATTTACAAGTAATAATTAGTCATAATGTTATGATGGCACACAACTTCAACATAATACTGATTGAAGTATCTTGATAAGTTTATGAAACAACTTAATATTTGGTTGGGACGTATCCTAAATACTTCAAGGGTTTGATACTCTCAAATTTCAAGGAACCGGAATGTTTTGCGTCATTAATGTTTGTGGTATGTATCTTATGCAACTTTTAAAAGAGTTTTTATTTTCTTTGACATATTGTACAGAGAGTGTTTAAAGCATAATAATTTGAAGAGAAAATTACTCAAAATGACTCTAGTTATATATCTAATTACTAGAATAACTCTTATATTTTTGTATTTACTAGAATAACTTATAAGGAAAACAAAAATACCAAAATATCCATTTTATTAATAGGAATAAATCTTTAATTGTGTAAAAAAAAAATTAGAAAATCCCCACTTCTCTTTCATTCTAGTAAAAAACGTCGACAGAAAAAAAGAAGAAGAAGAAAGAGCTAGCGACTTCCATCTCCAAAATCTCCAACAGTTCCTTCTCCATTACCACTTTCGAAGGTCATGAACGTCTTCAATTCTGAACACCCCAATCTCATCTCGTCTTCCTGTCTGTTGTCGTGGACGAACCCTAACTCCACACCACCACTTTCGATTCCCCGAAACTTGAACTCGTAAGTCATAAATCCATCTTAATTATGTTTGTTGTTCTTTGTTGTTATTATTATTTGATTGATTGCAATTTTAATTTTGAAAACCCTAGTTCCCAAATCCTCTTTTCCTCTGAAGTTGAACTCAAAAAAGTGTATATGCATGTAAAATCGATTAACTATTGAATTCATAGATTAGCAATACGATATTGTTTTTTTTTAAATTGAAAAACCTTTGTTTCTATATAACACAGCAATGGCTATTGAAACAATGTACTGATGGTAGCCGATTGTGTTTGTTGTTTATCGCAAAATGGCCTCATCTCTGCCATTAGAATGTATCCTCTGCGCTTATACAAAGTTGGGAAAACACCTATTCAGAACAGGAGCATGAATTATAGTTGTTTTTTTTAATATTCAGATGGTTGAAGAAGCTGTTGAAGCTATGGGGGTATATTTAATTTTTTTTGTTCTCTGCATTGACTTTGTTTTTTTTTTTATATAGATATTTTTACTAATTCTCATTATATATTATTCAGTCATAGGTGATTCAGAAATCAATTGACAAAATGGATTGCCAGTACAATGTGTTGTGAAGAAGGAGAAAGAAGCTAAGAAGATGATGGAGAAGGAGGATCTTGGGTGTAACTTTGATGGCTTGAATGATCAGATTATAACGCCATTGCGACTAAAGTTGACGGCTGATATTTATGAGAAAGTGACTGAGAGAGTCGAATAAATTAGTCTTGTATTTTGGTTTTTTGGCTACTGAATAACAGATGTATAACTTGCTGGGTTTTTGGCTTTAGACGGATTTATTACTTTTTTGGTTTTTGGCTTTAGTCGGGTGTATTATTTTTCTGGTTTTTTGGCTTATAAATAATGGATGTATAAATTACTAGTTTTGGTTTATGAATGATGGATGTATGACTTCTTTTTTTTCAAATTTCTACTTTCAGCAGACAGAAATTATGAGATCAATGTTTTTCCAAGCAATAAGGATTGGAACAAGTGACTAAACCACCATGAAAAAAAACAATTTGATAAGAAAAAAAAAGAGATCTCAATGTTTTTCCAAGCAATAAAGATGATTGGAACAAGTGTTTAAACCACCATGAAAAAGAACAATTTGATAAGAAAAAAAGAGATGAAAGAGATGATTACAACTACAAATTTTTTCATAATTATGAGTTTAATTAACTTAAAAATAAACCAAATTCGAAATTAATGTAAACCGATTTGAAATTAAAATTGGTTTACATAAACCAAGTTTTTCGTCAATAAATCTGTCACAACATAAATTAAAAAGTATATCATCACATAAATAAGAAGTCTGCCAATAATTTTAAATCGGTTATATAAATTTGCCGTAATAAAATAAGTCTAACATTACAAATAAATCTGTCTATTAAAAAATAAGTTGACCACATAAATCTACCACTTATAACAAATTTGCTACCTCATTTGATAGACATATTTTTAAAAATCTATTTTCTAATCAAATCGGACAATTATCTTTGCCGTGTGAACAAATATGACGTTATTAGAAAGTCTGACACCACTTTAATGATAGATTTCTTTTTCTACACAGATTTTATAAACATATTTATTATTCGACAAATTTTTTTTTCTAAAACAAATCTGCCCTCGAAAATTAATAAGGATATTTTGGTAAATTTTTTTTTTTGTTATAACTATGTGTAAGGGCAATTTTGACCAGAAAAATATTCTAATAATTTTTAAAAAATATGAGTCATTCTAGTAATTACACAACTAATTTGAGTCATTCTAGTAAACTTTGGTTATAAAATGATATATAAAGTTGCCGAAAACATAGAGAAGTTACCTTGTTAAAGAAGTCAACATGGCTACAATTACCCTTGAAGGAGTTCTCCAAAACCTCTTTAAAGGAAGGCTTAACGGAGAGAGATTGGTCTATCCAAACACCAGTAGCCATAGATAAGCGCAAATCACTTCTCTCAGTGCCATTGGCGTGGACAACAGATACCATCTTAGCCAAGACTGCGTTAAGGTGATCCGATGACGGAGACATGAGGAATGTGAGGATTTGTTGTTTACTGACGCAACTAGAACCGGCGGCAATGAGGCAGAGCAAAAGGTTGACTGACATTGGTGAGAAGACAAAGTTTGAGCCATTTGCAACGGTAGCGATTACATGCTTGGCCAGTAACACCATGACGTCGTTTTGAATCTCAGTTGATTGTCCCAACTCCATGTCTTTTTTTTTTTCCTTTGCTCGAAACTAAAGAATAGAGGTAAGGGACGAACTTATAAGTAGGCAGAGGCGAAGAATATAAAGTATAAGAAAAGTTGAATAGTCATCGACTTAATTATCACCTCAAGCACGATCACAAAGCTATATAAACATGTTCTTAAAACTCCTTACTAAATCGAAAATTATTAAATAATATGTAATTTGGCAACTTGCCATCACTTGTTTTCAAATTAAATCGTGTTTTGAATTGTTCTTACAAACGATTTTATAGGTTGGTTAATTCGGAAGAGGAAACCTATTCAAAACATACCAATTAGTGCTAGATATATAGGGTAATTTGTTTTAGGAAATGGTATATGATGACAATGATCGAACAATTTGTACTAATTTAGATTTGAATACTTCAATAAATATCTTTCAAGAATGCAAATAAGGTTTGACGTGTAAGAAGTGTAATTCAGCATGAGACGGTTATCGCTAAGATCAACGAGCTGTTGGCCTAGTGGTAAAAGAGTGTTTAGTAGGCACTCGGTTCAATTTTCGTTGGGAGAGATTATTTACAATGTTTGAGTTTCCGGCAAAAAGATAAACCATATTTTTACCAATGAGTTGTTGGCTTAGTGGTAAAAGAGTGTTAGTAGGGAATAACTATTTACAATGGTTGAATTCCCGGAAAATAAGTGAAACTACCTTTTCTCGTACCAAAAAAAAAAGTAAAATGACAAACCATCAATTACAAACCCAATTCCATCAAACGGGAAAGAGACACACACTAACAAGAAAAAAGATACAGCAAACAGTCAAACATATACATTGCTTAATGTATTCTGCCAGACCACTGGCAAGTTCAATCAATGTTTTGAAGGATCAAGAACTTGACCCATGAACACAACCACTCCACTCTTGTCTTCTCTCACCGTGAACATAAATGGATGGTCAGCTATGAAATCTGGTTTTCTTGATTGACATGCTGAGCATGTCAGTAGGTCTGCAAAAGAAACCGCTGCAGCTTCAGTTCCCTCTTCATCCACCTCAATAAAAGCTTTATGAAGAATGCTTGAGATATATAGATTTTCAGCCATGGTAGGGAAATCAACTACCTTCACGAGTAAACGGTGAAGTCAACCCCATATCCTTCAAAACATCTGAAGCTTCAAATTCAAAAGAGAACTTAAACTTTGGAATACCAAAAGCACCCACCCTGGTGTGGAGCCAATTTTCTCAAGGAGAGCAGATAATCCTTCTTTATCATTAGGAAGATAAATATACGTAGAGAATTGACGCTGATCCTCTACATAAGGGAGGCGCAAAACTTGGAAACTATCAGTCTTCTAGGTATTGGTCCTTGCTATTGGTCATGTAAGGGACTTTCACAGAGGTGCCGTCAAGAAGCTTTATTATATCTCCTATATGCATCGAATTTTTTGCTCCAAGATCCTTTGAAATACACTGCATTTGCAAGCATGAGTGTGCTTCCACGGATAGTCTCAATAGATTCGTGTGAAAGAATCTGCTTGATGACTCCATTGGTGTGGACTTTAACCCATCTATCCACTTCATTTATCACTTCACCAGGCTTCAAAATTGTGGCAAATCGATCCACAAAAGACAAATCTCTTAGACAACAGAAACAAATACGACAAAATAGTACACAGGTAGAAAAATCCTCAAGATAACATTAACTGTAGAGTAAAATGACAAAATTATTCTAATCCTAAACCCTTACCTTAACCACATCTTTTAAACACTAAACCTCTAGTCACTAACACAAACTCAAATATTAAATAAAAAATCTTTTTAACTAACTAATGATATTTTAAATATTTTTGTGTGCTATTTTCAACAAAATTATGTTTTATTGTTATTGGAGGAATAAGTTTGATAGGTTGTTAATGCTCATCTAGGCTGTGCTAATGCTCATCTAGGCTGTGCTAATGCTCAAATTGGATTGATCACCTAGGTTGTGCTAATGCTCAAATTGGATTCATCTAGGTTGATGTTAGGGAGTTTCGTGAACCTATCAAACTTGTTCTTATTGCATATTTAGAATCTGAAATTCAACGGAAGTTAGTCTTTGTTGAATAATGTCTTGAATATGTTGGGCCTTAGTCTTTTGAGGCCCATTAGTGCTAGGATTTTCTGGGACACAACTATATATATCTTGTGCCTCCTCCTAGTTAGGAGCCGTAGAGAAACTATATCTGATCTTCTTGTAGACAGATCTCTGTAATTCCTCCATCAATAAAATCTATCTTTGCCCGTGGACGTAGCCGTTAAGGGTGAACCACGTTAACTCTTTGTGTCTTTCTTTATTGTCTATCCATCTGTTAATCTATATCTTCTCACATCCGTCACAACAAACTGGTATCAGAGCTTATGGTTGAATCTGGTGAGAAGATGTCTGGTATGAATATGAAGATCGACAAGTTTACTGAAATGAACAGTTTCAGTCTCTGGCAAATAAAGATGAAGGTGTTGCTGAAGCAACAAGGTCTTTGGGCACCGTTGTCAGGGAATAAAGTTGAACCTGCTACTGCTGAGATGGAGGTTACTGAAGAGAGGGCGTATTCAACAATTTTGTTGTATCTGGCAGATGAGATCATCGTCGAAGTTTCTAGTGTTGATGCTGCAGCTGATTTGTGGTCGAAGTTAGAGAGTCTATACATGACGAAGTCTCTAACAAAGAAGCTACTTCTGAAACAACGTCTTTTCGCTCTGAGGATGCAAGAAGGTACACAACTCCAAGATCATCTTGATAGTCTAAATTCCATCTTGTTGGATCTGAGGAATATTGATGTTAAGGTGGAAGATGAGGATGCGGCACTGATTTTGTTGGTATCACTACCAAACTCCTATGAGAACTTTGTTCAGTCATTGATGGGTTTTTCACTCTATTTTCTATATAATATCAAAAGAAAAATAGGGAGTAAGGATACAGTGAGTTTGGAGGAAGTCAGGTCAGCACTTCATAGCAGGGAATTGTGACACAAGGCATCTAGTTCTGGTAGAGACGACCAAGCTTCTGGGTTGTTTGTAGGTGGTGGAAAGAACTTTGGAAAAGTCAAGAAGTCGAAAGACAAAAAATCGTTTTCAAAGGGTCCTAAACCAATTGATATTTGCAATTACTGCAAAGAGAAAGGACATTGGAAATCTGATTGTCCTAAGAAGAAGAAGCAGACTGGTTCCGCTGCGGTAGCCGAGAATGAGGCTAAATCTGATGAAGATATTGCGCTGGTTGCTCATGGAAAAACACATCCTAGAAATGTGTGGGTCCTGGACACAGGCGCATCTTATCATATCTGTCCAAGGAGAGAATGGTTCTCAGAGTATGAGGCAGTGACTGATGGCAAGATCAAGATGGCGAATGACTTTGCTTGCGATATTGCAGGAATCGGTTCTATTAAGCTCAGGACACATGATGGTAGAGTCTGCACGTTGACTAGAGTTAGACATATTCCATCTATGTCCAAGAACTTGATCCCATATAGTCTTTTGGATAGCAGAGGTTTCAAGTATTCAGGTGGAGATGGAGTTCTGAGTGTCTACAGGGGTTCAGATGTGATTCTCAGAGGTTTCATTCATGGTACTTTGTATTTGGTGGAAGGTTTTACGGTTTCAAGTTCAGCAAATGTTGCATCTCCAGAGGTTCGCAAGGAAGATATGGACAAGTTGTGGCATATGAGGCTTGGACATATGGGCGAGCGTGGGATGCAGATTCTGTCGAAGCAGGATCTTCTTTGTGGTCATAAGACCAAGAGCCTTGAGTTCTGTGAGCATTGTGTGTTTGGGAAGCTGCACAAAAATAAGTTTCCTAAGCTTGTTCATAAAACAAAAGGCACGCAGGATTACATCCATTCAGATTGTTCGGGTCCCTCCAAGGTGGAGTCGCTGAAGGGTCACATGTATTTTGTGTCGATGAGTGATGACTATTCGAGGAAGATTTGGATAACATTCATGAAGCACAAAAGTGAAGCTTTCAACAGCTTCAAGGAGTGGAAGATACTGGTGGAGAATCAAACTGAGAAGAAGATTAAGAGGCTTCGTACTGATAATGGTCTGGAATTCTGTTCAACAGAGTTCAATCAGTGTATACACCACAGCAGAATGGTGTAGCAGAGAGAATGAACCAGACATTGCTGGAGAGAGCGAGGTGCATGCTTTCTAATGTTGGTTTAAATAAGAGGTTTTGGGTTGAGGCAGTGAATACGGCTTGTTATTTGAATAATCTGGGACCGCATACAGGGATCGAGTGTCGAATACCTAATGAGGTCTGGTCAGGCAGATCTGCTGATTATTCTATTCTGAGAGTCTTTGGTTGCACGGTTTACTATCATGTTAATGAAGAAAAGCTGGAACCAAGAGCGAAGAAGGGAGTGTTTATGGGCTACGGAGATGGTGTAAAGGGATACAGAGTTTGGTCTCCATCTGAGAAACGGGTTGTTATGAGCAGGAACGTTGTGTTTGATGAGAGTTATATGCTCAAAGTTTCAGCTGAGTCAATTTCAGAAGCAGAGCAGGAGGATGTTGACAAGCAGGTGGAGCTGCAGGAAGTGCAGTCGGACTACCCAGGATCGACCGATCCAATGTTAGGGAGCGATCGATCTACGCCAGACACAGGATTGGGCGATGGTAGAGATCTCCGATCGATGTCCGACAACACGAGATCGATCGATCCTCAGGAAAAGAGCGAGCGATCGACGTCTGATGAGCAGCCTGAATCTTCTAATTCTGGAAATCAACGTATTGGGTCTGAAAAATGCAGTATTGCTAAAGACAGACCAAGGAGAGTTGATGTTCGGCCACCAGAGAGATATCGGTTTGAAGATATGGTGGGTTATGCACTACAGGTTGCAGAGGAAGTGGACACTTACGAACCGTCTACTTACAGAGAAGCCATTTCAAGTTATGCGTCTGATAAATGGTTTGCTTCAATGGGAGATGAGATGAAATCTCATGAAAAGAATCAGACATGAGATCTGGTCACACTACCACCTGGGAGAAAAGTTGTGACTTGCAAGTGGATTTATAAGCTAAAAGAAGGTCAGTCACCAGAAGAGGGAGTCAAGTATAAATCTCGAGTTGTTGCTAGAGGTTTCAGTTAAAGAGAAGGCATGGATTACAATGAAATTTTCTCACCTGTGGTCAGACACACTTCTATCAGAGTGCTATTGGTGATAGTAGCACGTCAGGATCTGGAGTTGGAGGAACTTGATGTGAATACATCTTTTCTTCATGGAGATCTTGAGGAGTAGATCTATATGACTCAGCCTGAGGGTTTTCTGGTTCCTGGTAAGGAAGATCACGTGTGCAAGTTGAGAAAGTCGTTGTATGGACTTAAGCAGTCTCCTAGACAGTGGTACAAGAGGTTTGACAGCTATATGGTCAAGTTGGGCTACGACAGGAGTCCCTATGACTGTTGTATCTACATGAGCAAGGTGGAGGATGGGTCGTATATCTACCTGGTGCTGTATGTAGACGACATGTTGATAGCTGCCAAAAAGAAGTGTGATATTCAGAAACTGAAAGAGCTACTGAGTTCTGAGTTTAAGATGAAAGATTTGGGTGCTGCGAGGAAGATTCTAGGAATGGAAATCTTCAGGGATAGGAAGAAGAAGAAGTTTTTCTTGTCACAAAAGGCCTACATTGAGAAGGTCTTGACAAGATTTCAGATGCTTAATGCTAAGCCTATCGATACTCCATGTGCTGCAAATTTTCACCCTACCATGAGTGATGAAATGTCTGAAGGGGAAATCGATTATATGTCTCGAGTTCCTTATGCTAGCGCTGTAGGAAGTCTGTTGTATGCTATGGTCTGTACAAGGCCAGATCTTGCACATGCAGTCAGTGTTGTGAGTAGGTTCATGGTTCAGCCGCGAAAGGAGCACTGGATGGCTGTGAAGAGGATTTTCCGGTACCTTAAGGGTACATCTGATGTTGGACTTGTCTATGAAAACAAGGATCCAAGACTGGTTACTGGGTATTCTGATTCGGATTATGCAGGAGATGTGGACAGCAGGAGGTCTATAACTGGTTTTATATTTACTTTGGGTGGTTCTGTTGTGAGCTGGAAGGCGACTTTGCAGTCGACAGTGACGTTGTCTACAACTGAGGCAGAGTATATGTCGTTGACAGAACCTGCTAAGGAGGAAATATGGTTGAGAGGATTGGTCAGTGATCTTGGTCTTCATCATGATCAGGCTACTGTGTTCTGTGATAGCTGCTATCTGCTTAGCTAAGGATCAGGTTCATCATGAGAGAACCAAGCATATCGATGTAAGATACCATTTTCTGAGAGATGAGAAGAGGATTGAAGTGAAGAAGGTAGGAACAGCCGATAATCCTGCGGATATGTTCACTAAGCCGGTTCCTCATAGCAAGTTCAAGCATTGTCTTGATTTGCTGAACATCTTAAGCTGTTAAATCTGGCCCTGATGGGCGTTTGGCCCTCAGGGGCATCTGGCTCGAAGAGAGCATCTGGCTCTGAGGAGCATCTGGTCCGACGGGACATCTGACATCTGAGTTCGACGGAAAATCAGAGCAAAGAGAGAGTCTGGTACATCTGTATTCTGAGCACGAAAAAGTGTATTGTGGTACATCTGATTATGGAGGATTCAAGTCAAGGTGGAGATTTGTTGAATAATGCCTTGAATATGTTGGGCCTTAGTCTTTTGAGGCCCACTAGTGCTAGAGTTTTCTGGGACACAACTACATATATCTTGTACTTCCTCTAAACTTAGTTAATAGCCGTAGAGAAACTAGATCTGATCTTCTTGTAGACAGATCTCTGTAATTCCTCCATCAATAAAATCTCCCTTTGCCCGTGGACGTAACCGTTAGGGGTGAACCACGTTAAATCTCTGTGTCTTTATTTATTGTTTATCCATCTGTTAATCTAATCTCTATCTTGTCACATCCGTGACAACACTCTTTAAGATTCTAATATATAGGATTTAGTACTTCGGAAGTAGACTAGTGTAATTAAGTGATTTGAGTCCTAGGAACGTTCTTAATACATTCCCTGTTAAACAACCATATCATTTAATCTGTGTTTTCTGAGATTCCAGAGACCTGACTCTTTTAATTCATAAGTTTACTTCGTTCTTTGCTTCTTGCTTTTACATTCTTGCAACATGAAACTACAAACAAACCCATTTTGTCTTAACTCTACTCTCAAAGAGTCATCGTGTAACCTTGATACTTGTGGATTTGATCCATGAAATACTTCTGCTGCACTTGCAGTTTACTAGTGGTTAAAACCTGATTGTATCAAGAAGACAAGGTTGGAGCCGGCGGCAACGGTTGCGATGATATGCGTGGCTAGTTTCACCACGAAGTCGTTTTGCATCTCAGTTGAATATCCCAGCTCCATGTTGCCTTGTTTTGTTTTAGATGAAAGAAAGAATGGTTCTATGGAGGAGACGATTATAATTACATGTTTCAGAGTCGAGTATTAGAAACTTTGAACATGCGTCAACACTAATTCATTACCACAACACGATTACAAGGTAAACCCTATTTTAAAATTTTTCCTGAATTTTTTTTTTCTCTTTTTAAAGACTGGTTTAATCGGAAACTAAGAAACTAGAAAACAAAGACTAGGGTAGAAAGTCAACAATATAAAAGATTATACTATCATGCAGTCATACTTTTTTTTTCTTATAAATCGTTGTCCAACTGACGCAGAAAATTGAAAAAAAAAATATACATTAGACTAGCCACCGGCATCGAAAGCCAAGCTTTCCAGATGGGCTCACAGTAACCGTGCAAGTAACCTTGGGAAAGCATGATACCATGCAATTGGACAACGATTGTATATTTTTAAGAGAAATTGGGGCACATGTACATAACAAAAAAAGAAATAAAGTGTATATTCATTGCAACAATTAGGCTAGAGTATTCTGTGTATTTTATGTAATACTAGTGGTCGGTAGCGCGGAATGTTATCTTTATTATACTTTAAGTTAAGTTCTTGGAGGATTAAGAATTTGATTAAATCGTTTGTATGAAGCTATATGTTGAATGGTTGTTTTAAGATACACGTTCATCGTGTTTGACTAATTCATAACTATCTATTGTTTTCATTGTTTAAATGGGTATATGTTTTTGTTTTAAAAAGGGGTTTATGTTTTGTTTTGTATATAATTTTCGTAGCTGGTTTGCTTGTTTTTATAGTGTTATATATATCTTCATATCGCTATTGAGGGTGCCGTTGTTGGGTTTGTTTTTTTTTTCCTAAGAAAGAAGGGATCATATAAGTTATTGTGATTCCATTTCGTGATTTTGGAGAGTTTTGCTGTTAAACTGATTAGATTTGTTAACAGTACATGTAACTAACTTTCAATTAATTTACTTCCCACTTCTAGTGCTACCTGCAATTACTAAGTCAGTTGATTTTGTTAGAAGTGTAACTAAAGTTATGAAAGCTCTGTGCTAGTATGTATAGATGTCAATTTTAGACTCTATGTATTTTCAAAATGCTTGTTTGAAATATAATAAATATATATGACTCACTGGTTTTAAGCAAATTTAAATGATTAGACAATTGGGAGCAACATATGATTGTACTATTGTAGCATGTTTGTTAAGGATGTCTTGCTTCCAAGCCAAGATCGTATCATACAGACCATATTTTCACAAATATTTTCCCTTAATTGTTTCCATTAAATCAATTTCTCTTAACCACAAAAAAAAAGAATCAACTTCTCTCTTTTTTTTTTAACATAAATCATCTTTCTTCTGACTTTTAAAAACAAATGACACTTAAATTTTCTTGAATGCCTATGATTTTTTTATGTACTTGTGTTTTAATGCTTATGATTTTAAATAAATATGCAAGAGTGCATGGAAAGAGAAGAATCTTGTTACGTTTATATGTAAAACACAAGTACGTGTAATATTTATATACACGTAAGTTTTCACTTTTTTGTAACAACTACAATTCGAAAGAGAAGAAACACCCATCCTATTTTCCATGGATGAGAAATCAAAACAGAAACATTCATTGAAAGCTTCATGTTCTAGACTGCTGCATCAACCTCCCAAATATAGCAGCCGCAAAAGGAGCAAAATTTGAATCAGTAGTTAACGAAGACGCCATTTGATGAACCAAAACCTCCTTTTTCTTCTCCAAAACTAATATATGCCCACATGAACCATATCCAAAGTCACAGTGCTTGATCCAAGTGGTTATGCGTATATGTGGCCACCAGTACAGATGGAACCTATGCACTGTATTGCACCTGAACAACAACAACCAAGCCAAAGATCATCATAAGACATCTGAAAAAGCAGATATAAACGATTAGAAATGTAAATCAAACCCAATGTGTACCCTTTTTTTACCGGACAAGATGGGCAAACGAAAATCTTAAGTAAGCTCTATGCACATGGTTATCTCTTGTAACCTTATGACCACATTTCCTCCATCGATGCCCATCTTTGCAAAGTAATTCCACAACATAACACTATTTAGTTCTTATGCGTCCATAGCAAACATAAACATCAATACCACAAAACATCTACCAAGCTCGTGTCAGGAGTATCAGTAGGCACAAATACTGTTGAAACCTTTGCTTTGTTGAAGCTATCAATGACTGGTCTTTTGCCTGAAAGAAGCTGTTTTTTTTTCTGCTCATGTTGATGCAGCTGATGATGATCTTGGTTGCTGGAGTTGTTCTCTACTACTGACTCCATTAGGAAACCCTAAGAACTCCTATGGATCTTGTTTTATTTTCTTTTCTAGTTGTTTGAGCATACCTATTTCATGTCTACTTCGACTCTGAAGCTTCTCCAGATGATGATGTAATGCGTAGTAGTTCTCGTAGACTGTTGCTACATCTCTGTTAGCTTGTTCTTCTCTGAGTTAACTTTGTTAGCTCTTCCCTTAACTCACTTTGCGGTCTATTACCGTACCATTAAGATTAGAAAAAATTCACCTATCTACAATCGTATAATGTCTTATGTGCTTATTTTTCAGAGAAGATTGACCATTTTAAAAGTGAAACCTGCATTATTCTGGTGAATCATCTCTCCACATATGAGCAGCAAGAACTTTATTGGTGGTTGATGTGAAAACATTCATGTCCCCATAATGTTATATGGCATGTAAACACGTTTCTTACATTTATAAGAAGTCTCATCTGCCACTGCTAGCTCAACATGTTACCTGCATGACTTAATCCAAATCCGAAAGAGTTGTAAGATTTGGATGATGTGAGCCTAATGAAGCTAGGAGTTAATAAAAATTAAGAATGTAGGCAGTGTTAACCTGAGCACACCGATACTGTTGGAGTTATCACAGCCGATGCATGTAAACGACGATACTTCCCTATGAAGAGCACTTGGAGCAAGCAATGAAACACCACCCATTATCTGTATGAACACTCGCCACTTTCCCGGTGTAAAGGAACATTTCATTCCTGTTTTATAAATATGTTGCATTTAAACAAAATTCGTAAAGCTGCAAAGGTCTTAATCAATAAAACAAAATGGTGTACCTGAGGGATATATTGGCGATAGCATATTCGTAGCTCTACCTTTTCAAAACCATGAATGAACGAAGCATGTGCTGGGTTTGTGCCGGCATTAGACTCCAACCTAATGTACTGTGGTGTGAAATAATCTGGTAGAGCATACAAACAGCAGAATGGATTATGGAAGTATACGTACCTCTGAAAATAACTCTTGCCAGCTGTGTCTGCTTGTCAAAGTAGTAATGGGTGCTAAAGTTGGGTTCAGGAAAAACCGACCTGCATATGTAGTGTAGATCAGTTACAGACAGTTGTAGACATTTTTGATTGATATGTAAAGTTAAAAAAACATATAAGCAATTCTCTGAAAAAACCAGCAATCAAACATAATACATATAACTACCTCCAACCATTTTTTGGGTTTATGCTTCTTGCCACAATAATGTTTGGGTCTACGTCATAGCTCTAACACACTAAGCCAAACCAATATATCCATGCACATGTGTAATGTCTGAACTGATGTTAAATGTTTCATTTTTTTTAATGTGAGAACAGACGACAATTAAGAAAAAATTTGATATGGGAATGAGGCTGACCTTTGAATTTTAATGGTTGCAACACTGCCTTTTCTGTGTGCTTATTCGCTGAAGTGCTTTTGATCCCGGTCAACTCACCAATAATGTTTGCACAAAATATAAAAAAATCACAACATCTTCGCGGAATTTGAATTTTCTATTTTAGAAGCATAATCTTAGAGACCAACCAGGAAGATGAGAATTTGTGTTAGCCAAAGCAATCAGCTTCTTCTCATTGCGGAGCCGAAACAGCTCCAAATATATCAGACTGACCGGACCAGTAATCTCGGCAAAAGCGGCCTTATCATTGAACCTATGAAGCTGATTTTAAATCGGCACGATGAGGAAACTATTCCTGGTGTGAGGCTTTCTAATGATTCTAATGATGCCAGAAGGAGAAGCTGAAAAATCTGACAGACCGAGAACCTTTATTTATAGGTCTGGATTCGTCGTGTCTGAGGAAGGAAACAGAATATTGAATGAGGCATAGTGGGAGGACGAGTGGATCTTTGATTTTAACGCCGGTGTGAGTGTTGTTGAGTGAATGCCATATGACAGTTACGAACTTACGATGCCGCTTCATCGGAACCAAGAGATGGAACGTAATCGACTAAGGAGCAGTGAAGAGTCAAAGTTATTGGGGTTTTACTTGACACCATCATTATGGGCTTATAAACCCAAACCGTAAATAAATATATAGATTAAGAGCATTTTATAAGCCCAAACAGAAGTTATGACAGAGCCCATAATGGTTTCAGTAGATTTTTCAGTACGAAAAAATCGGTATTGTTGAAGGTTTATCGACGTGACACGTGTCACAATTAGCCCCTATGCTCTGGCTGTCGTGGAAGAAGGAGGAGAGAGACAAGTCTCCTTTATTATATAAGATTATTTGTTTTATCTTATGAACAATCTCAACTATTGATTTTCATATCTTTTGTTTCTTTTTCATTTTTTTTTTCCTTTGTCTTTTTTTTTTATTCCCCTCCAAATTTTATTGATGTATATCTTTTGGATCAAATTTAATTCAACCACATAATTATGTTAGTAAATATATAAATATTTTTGTACATATGGCATAACTTAAAAAATTTTAAACAGATTTTTAAACAATATCGGACAAAAGTTATACTATTCTATTCATTAAAATAAAATAATACATTTAATTAACGTATTTAAAACAATGGGGAATTAGGTGACATACACATAAGAAAATCAAAAATAAAGTTTCTAACCATAAGAATGTTTAGCTATGATATTATACATATTAATCTACAAAGCGACGAACATACCCTTATCTATGCGTGTGAAAAGAGTGATGTCGATGTGTCTTCTTCAATTGAAGAGATTTCTTTCACTTCAAACAAACTTTGAACACAGACGACACATCATAAAGGAAGAAAAGAGATAGAGGAATTTCAAAGAGAGACGATGAACGAGAAGGGTGAGGGTGTTCGAGAAGCTATTTAGGGTTCTTGTGGTGATTGGCTGTGGCGGTTGTATCTGTGGGTGATTATATATGCAAGGTGTTTGGTTCGTTGGGTTGGAGATAGTGATGAAGAAGCAGATGATAGATTGAATTAGGGAAGATGAACAGTAATGTTCTGTAACATATTCTATTCTATTTTATAATTATTATATAGTATGTTACAATTTTTTTCTTTCTCTTCGGCAAAGTGTATCTCCTTCGCCTTCTAATTCTTCTCTTTCACTACTCCATCAGCTCCATTGTCTTATTTTTCAGCACCGCCGCCACTAATAACCATCCCAGAATTAGATGGTGAGTTGCATTGGAGAAGAAAAACAATGCTCTTTGTTAATATGTTTTATTTTGAAGTGTTGTAACAAATATAGTAGAATATAAATTCGTGGTACTAAAGGTTGTATGCTATTGAAATGAATCCGACTTTTAGAGTTTTGTAGTAACAACAATTAATATATAATGAACCACCATTTTTTTCACGAACAATACATTTACATGAAGAATATACATAAGTTCTTGCGAAAATTATTGTTAATATTATAGCATACTATTCTATATAATCATAGAAGTATAGTCTAGTATAATATTTTTTCTTCACGTTTGTTTCTTATTTTTCATCCTTTTCCTCAACCTTTTCTTCACTCGTAGCTCTTTTTTTTTTCTGTTCTTCATTCATGTCAAGCGTTACATTGTCACCATTACTACTATTGATTGTTTCGGCACTGTCACTATCTTCTCTTCTTCCACCACAGTCACCAATCGTCATCTCTTCCTCCTCATGTATAGGTTCCTTTCCTACTCCCAACAACGTCATTTCATCTGCTACCTTACAACTGTGTCGATACTATAAAGAATATAGTACAATACATTTTTTTAGTTGCTTTCTCTTCAACACGTCCACGGGCTCTTTGAAGAATAGTAATATCATTTTATGAAGAACCTGTCACATCGATGAGGTTATACTGTAGAATGAACATATTCTTTATTTTAGTGTCTCTTATGTATATCTCACAAATTCACCCTTAAAACAATGTGTTACTAATACTTATAGTACTATTCTATTTACTTAAATAGTATAATTTTTTGGAGCTCCTTCCTTCCTTCTCCCTCCACCTCCTCCCTCCTCTTCTTCTTCTTCCTCCTCCCTCCTCCTCCTCCTCCTCAAATACACGCTACTTTTGTATATTTTTTCTATACTTTTATATACTATTTACTGAATATATATAGTACGGTATAATGCGTAACTTCTAATAATATGTTAGATGTACGTTGTAAAAAATGTGTCAAATTGTCCCATCAAATAGTGATTACTGTAGTATGGCTATATTCTTTATTTTATGTCATCTTATGTATACAACAAATTCTCTCTATTTTTAAAAACATTCTTGAAAATGACTACATACTAAATCGAAAATGTCAAAAAGAACAATATATTGAAACATAGACTAGACGTTAAGAAAATTATCTCAAAAATAGTATTGTAAAACTAAAAGAGAGAGAAAAAACAAAAACAAAGAGTTTGGAGGATTTCGTACTGCTTGAAATCAATTACTTTTTTGTATTATTTTTTTTGACGAATGTTAAATTTATTTAACAAAAAGAACTTTTCTACAACGAATGTGTCTAGTATCAAAATGTGTTTAAAGTGTAGTATAAGCTTTTAGAAGAATATATATGTCATCTTGATGCATACCATCTCGGCATTGCCTCCTCCTATCCCTTGCCTCCCACCATCTGAGTTGTAGAGATCCTATTTCTCACATACTTGTCAATATAACGACGTAGACTATCTCCGGTCTGTGGCTTTTCTCCATGCCTCCGACCATTCCGTTCCCGCCAGACATAGTACACTGTTATCTGGAAGGTATAGCAGAGCAGAAAGATATCTATTTTGTCTTGGCCTCCATCAACCAGCATCTGCAGTAATGTGGACCAGTCACACGAGTAGCGAGGTCCCAGCATGTTCGAAGTTTGTATTATTAGGACGGTGCTACCATTATTTATGAGAATTTTCTAGCTTGGGGAATGAAAAAAATTGAGTAGAAGCTGGAAGATGCGTTACATATGCATTGCATGACCCTAATATTTAGGATTACACCAAACACAGAAACTCAATAGATGTTCTCGGCATGCTCTCCTTATACAATGAAACATGTTGATACAGAAAAACCTCCTTTTAAAACAGGAACTGAAAAAACATCAACAAGAACAAGTGTTTATTGTCTCTAAGATATAGAATGTCTTCGGCCTTTACGCGTCATGGTTCGTCCTTGTGTGTGGCCAAAAGGGTTAAGCTTTCCAAGCTTCCGAGAAACGGAACTTATAAATGACTTTCTCCGTAATGGAGACTTAACCACCGAAGCAGTTGAAACCGAAGAACAATCCGAACAACTCTTCATTTCAAAATCTTTCTCCCTCTCCAGTTCCTTCAACGTCAGTTTCACTTTGAGCAACTCGAGCTTCAAGTCTTGGTTTTCCCGGTTTAGTTTGGATAGCTCATTGTTGTAGGAGCTTAGCGTAGGAGGAGGAGGACTTTCTGGTGCAATTGCGGTTGCGGCTACTGGAGAATCTGAATCACATAAAACTTGGCGGAGACTTTGTTGCTCTTGGTGCAGAACTTGAGCTACTATATGTACAGGGAGACGTTTGTTTTGTGCTACGTGAGCACAAGCTTCTTGCGATAGCTTTTGGCTGTTCATTAAGCTGCATATTTTCTTCTTCTCCACTTCACTTATATTTGGATGCACCTGCACAACAACAGTCAACAACATCAAAATCTGTAGAGCCTAGAGATCTCTCTTGTTTGGATCATCCTCTTTTAACCTACAGTACTGTACTGTCTTTGAATTTTTTAAGATATTCATTTAGAAATGTTGATGGTTTTAACTAAAACACTGCATTTCATTTTAACTGTTTTCCATCCAAATAGATAGCATTATAGATAGATAGCATTTGTAAGCTGAAAGTTTTAAATATTAAAAAATTAATTGATTGGTTTTCTTCCGATTAAAAAATAGCCGAGGAGTTTTATCACTAAAGACTTTTACTAATCAACAAAAACTTCAGTCTTGTAGCAAATTTATACCTTGAGGTACATGTCAATGGCTCGATATATGCCATCATCTTTTATCCTAGACTGCTCTGGAATGCATTCTGCTATGCCCATGAACTTCACCAAGTTTATGTTTCTATCAGAAGCGACTTCAGCAAGATAAGACTCCATGAGTTCACCAATATCAGTAGCAAAATCAACAGTGTTTCCTTCAACTTCAAACTCGAGATAGTTCATGAGGATGCGTTGAACAGTGTCCACATCAAACATAGTGTTGTCTCCATTGAACGAGGGAATCAATAGATCATCAAGCACGGCTTGTCTTAAATGTAATCCCATTCTCTTCTCCAAATCAAGCCTACAAGCCACTGTGGTTTCGAGGTACAACGCAGCTCTTAAAAGCATTGAAAGAAAGCTCACTGAAACTGCGTTTCTCCCCCTTGGAAGAAGGCTCACTATTGTTTCAAGAATCACTCTTTTCTCCTGTTCTTGTTCCATCTCAATCTTCTTGGCCCCTCTTCCAGATATCTCCTGCTAAAATTTCATTAATCTTTTTTCTATAATAGTAGTAAAATAAGATAAATACATTGTTATGTTAAAGAAAACCAAGAATCTCACCAACCCTCGAAGAGCTTTTTGAGCATATAGCATAAGCACTGGACCAAGTGTGTGTTGCTTAAACCCTCTAGCCATCATTGCTATCAAGACACGTTGAAACATATCAATCCTTAGAACAGATAAATCCTCAGCCCACAAGTCAACTACATCCTCCTTGTTTTGGCTCTCCTGACAAGTTGCATAAGCTATTGCATCTATGCACCGGCTCACAAGCTTCACTCTCTCAGCCATAGGAACCAAACCCTCAGATCTTTGTAGAACTTTAACTGAACTCGGTAAACTCTTGAGGATCACTTCGTTTAAGTAAACCTCAGTTGTCTCCACAAGGTTTGCAACAGAATGTTCCTCTGTCATGTCAAGATACTCTGCTGCGCAACGCAGCATGGCGATGTTTTCTGCGTTCATCTCTAAGTTTATTCCGTAGCAAGATTTGATGGCTAGGTCGAATGCTTCTGCACCTCCTGGAAAATCTGGGATCTTGATAACGGTGATGTTGGAATCGTTGCTTGACTCGGAAGTAAGTTTCTTTATAAACCCACATTTTGACAGAAGAATCTGCAGACATGACAGAGAGTGAGTGTTAAGAAAAGTGTATATCACTAGGAATCTACAAAAAAAATCACCTTATGGAGGGAAAAGGACGTGTCTCCTATGTGAACAGTGATATCACTTGGAATCTCTTGAGATGAAATCCTGCAACAAGTTGTGAGAGAAGAAAATAAACCAAGTGATTTACATATTTGATAACAAAAGAATAAGATGAAAATATAGGAAGAGAGTGATAAACCATTCACTAGTTCTCTCCATGGCTAAGGACAGAAGCTCCTTCCTCTTTGCGGACATTTAATGGTGTTCTGTTTCTTCTTGCTCAAGAAATAAACCATAGAACTACTTTAAAGACTCTTTTTCAGTGTAACTCATATATATAGAGAGATCATCTGAAGTTGGAATCGTTACACGTAAACAAAAGAGACGATTAAGAATAGGGATGATCCACCAAAAAGGTTTCCTCCTTTCCATTTTCGGTGATTCAGATCAAACTACGAAAATACCTATACTAGCCCTGTCAGTGAGGAGACAAAAGCGAGAGGCATGGAGGGTAGTTACGTAGTTAACAAGGAAGAGAGCTCAAGATTGAGAATTGAGACAGTTTTTGGAGTATGTGGCTCAAACTTCAAAGAGGTAGGGATACTTGTTTACATGAGACGTCTTTTCGTACTAATAAACTACAATAATAATAGGTCTCATATTTTTGTGACAAAAAAAAAAAAACTACAATAATAATAACAATACAAACAAAAATTCCTTGATCGATCACACCGCCAAATAATGAAACTGTGAAATACGATTATCATATTTTTTTTACCAACAAAAACATGTGGAATGACAAATCAAAAACCTCAAAGGTCAAACTATTGTTCACTAAGGTAACATCTGCAAGATGCAGAACGCTCTTTCTTTAGTCACATTCTAAATCTTTTATCTCGTTGCTCAACTTCAAAGGCAAATACTGCATCAGGGTTTCAAAGAGTCATCCCTGGTACATTTTTTATGCAAAATAAAAACTCTTCTAATTATTCTATCGGATTTAATCATGTTCCTAGATTAAGTAATATCGAGGCCGATTCTCTGGCTAAGAGAACTCATCTTGTAATATCAAACTCATCACTTTTGGCTGAGTAACATCAATTTTCTAGTGTCTGCTTCTTTCTCCAAGTTTCAAGGTTTTATATTTTGTCGACTTATCAATACTTCCAAAATGTTTTTGTCCATACAGCTTATAGAACATGTACAATGAATGAATCATGATTGAAGAAGAAAAGAGAGTGAGAATACAGATGTTGGATTTTTGTTTTCACAAAAAAGTTGGATTTTTGTGACAGAACATAAATCTTGTATATATCCTACAAGTTTTAATTACCAGATCTGTATATTTTTTGTTTGGTAATTGAATTTCTGATTGAGACACAACATGAATCTTTGCCATAAGCCTATAAATGGTGTCTTTTGTTCAATCACTTTCTTGAAATTTGACTAGTTATAGTAATAAATAACATTAAAGACGTCCACATTTAACAGATCAAAGATTTGAAAATCATGATGAAACCATTAAAAAAAAATATTACAGAAAACTGGTTTTTAACAGTCTGCGAGAACGTTTTGTTTTACATTATAGATGAATCGAAGATGGACCAGAAACAGCGACCGCTTTCTCGGTAAACCTCTGTCTTCATCTTCCTTGTTTCCCGCTTCTCGATTCCATGAGGCATGAGTCTTCCTCTTGATCGGTTCAGCTTTCGGAATAGCCGGTTTGAACCTGGTTTGTTCAGCTTTCTTACCTGGAAGAAACTCTACAGGAAGCTTCTCCATACCTTGGAAGGAGGGTAATGATTCTACCACCATTCGAACTCTTTGGTTTAGCTACTGTTTCACTCAGATTCTTCCTAGCTCTATGTAGATCACTCAAACCGCTAAACCATGTTTCCCCTCTACAACCTTAAAATTATGTTTTCTCACGAAAATATCGAACAAAATCATGTTTTTGGCCAAAACTGCTAAACATATTTTTGCATGAAATCATCAAAACATGTTTTTGTGTCAAAATAGCAAAATCATATTTTGACAATTTTTCTTCCAAAACCACAAAATTGTGTTTCTCACTAAAACATAAAGTCAAGTTTTTCGTTAGAACCATCAAAACATGTTTTTGCTGTCTAAATCGCAAATGTTTTTAATCAAAATAGTAAAAAATATGTTTTTCCTCCAAAACCAAAAATTGTGTTTCCTCCTAAAACCACAAATTCTATTTTTTTCATTAGAACCGTCGAAACATGTTTTTCTATCAAAATCGCAAAACCATATTTTTTTGTCAAAATCGTAAAAATATGTTTTTTCTCCAAAATCATAAAATTGTGTTTCCTCCTAAGACCACAAATTTGAATTTTTCATTAGAACCGCAAAATCATGTTTTCGCCAAAACCGCACAATCGTGTTTTTCCACAGAAAATATATTCGTGTTAACCAGTCAAAATCGAAAAATTATGTTTATCCTGCCAAAACTGTAAAATTGAATTTTTCTACCGAAACCACAAAATTGTGTTTTATCAAAATCTAAATAATATTTTATGCCTAACCTAAAATAGTAATAATATTTTAGTTTAATAACTATTTAAATTATAAAATTATTATTCAAGATTAGTTATTGAAATCATTTAATCATTAACTTAAAAAGTTATAGATTGCTACAATCCATTTGTCAAATGAGTAGGACTAATCTATAATCCATTTAAGCTTAACTTATTTGGATATGGATTGGCTTGGGTTAGTTTATTCATTTTGACATAATTTTGACTTATTTGGATGGATTAATTGGCATCTATGCCTCTACACGGACCCCTAATTAGACATCTTACACATGATATGACTTAAATAATTTTAATCCTGTTTTGACCCTACGCATCTATTACTGACTGCTACGATAACGTGTCTGCGCATGTCATAAGCTGTCTCCAATTCACTTCTCTCTCTCTCTCTCTCTCTCTCTCTCTCTCTCTCTCTCTCTCTCTCCCTCCCTCTCTCCCTCCCTCCCTCTCTCTCTCTCCCTCTCTCCCTCCCTCCCTCAGCTCTTCTTTTAATTTTATGTATGTTTCTTTCTGGTTTTTCCTAGTTTTCTCTCAGCTTCTTTTCTAATTATTTTTCATTTCATCTCTAACTTTTCTTTTCTCTCTTCTCAATTAAAAATAATATTTTATATTTCTTACCAAATGATTCAAACTAGGTATTAACATGTTTCCACTAATTATTTTTTATGGGTTTGATTGTTCTTTTTAAAACTATGATCTATTATTTTCTTGGGTTTTGTCTTTTAGATCCGTGTGTGCAAATCAGAGCTGAGATGTGTTTTGGTGCATAGGTCAAAGTCATGTCGGATCTCGAGTTGGAGCAATTGAGGAAGTCTTTTCCAAAGTTTTGAAACTGGTAAAGAGCAAAGCTTTTTTAAATTGGGTCATGATGTGTTGTAAGTGAAGTTTCAGCTAATACCTATATTAACAGGTAACACGTATTTTAAATGATACACCAATTATTAACAACTTACAATAACGATTGTTACATGCTAGATGTATTGTTTTACTCCATAACTTAAATTTTAGTAACTAACTTATCTGTTAATACATCAATTATTATATGTTTCAATTACTACCTATGTTAACAGCTAATACATATTTTAGATGATACATCAATTATTAACAACCTACAATAACGATTGTTACATGCTACATGTGTTTTTTTATTTGTTAACTTAATTTTTAGCAACGAACTTATATGTTACATGTAAAATTATATATTATATATCTGTTACTAATTACTAATACTGAATTTTAAAGAATGTATCACCTGACTTGGTAATCAAATAAGTATCTTAACAGATACTATAGTGTTAACTTTTTTACTTATATCATATTTCTATAAATATATGGTTGTATATCATACCAGAAAATAGTAATACATGATTTCTAACTATGAATCAAAGTCATATGAGAGTTACTAACTTTTATCATCAATAGAATTACTATCATGAATTTCGTCGGTCTTATCAAGATTTGGTGTTAAATCACTTTTGGTTTTCATTGGAATATCAAAAAATTGGCATCCAAAATTTTATGTATCTTGATTGAAAATGATAAATCAACAAATATATTCAAGGAAGAAAAAGAAATGAAGAAAAATGAACGAGGAGAATCAGAAAAAAAAAAGACAGAGGATGAGATTAAGAAGAAAGAGAAGGGATAGAATGGCAGGAAAAATAGACAGTCAGAATGAATTGTAGAGGGAAAGAGAATGTAAAAATGGTGTAAATGTCAAACCTAAACCAAATTATAAAAAAAGTTGTCTCTGTGTCAAGTTATAGGTAAGTCACTAATTTAGGTCTCTATTAAGAGTAACCGCCTAATTCTTCCAATTTGGATTGGCTTAGGTAAAAATTATATAATAGTAAACAAATTAATAAAGTTTAAATTAAAAATTAAAAATGTCATGTAATTTTAAATTAAAAAAATAAATAAAACTTTATCTATTAAAAACAGACAGAATAATATCATTATTGTTATATGATATAACAGTATTAAAAACTTGATTTTAAAAGTAATATGCTATTGGTTCTTGAGATATTACTATTTTCTGCCTGTTTTCGTAATCTATGATATGTTTCATTACTAAAGATTTAATAAAATTTCGAGTTAAAAAAAAAAAGTAATCTACTAAAACCTCGCTTTTTCATTTAATAACTTTTCTTTTAATTGGTTGCTCGAAATAAAAATAAAAACTTATCTTTGAATTGTTCAGGAAGAAAGGAGGTTGAGAGAAAGAGGCCCAGAGATATTACGATGATGATAATGAAGTACATAAACGGTTTCGAGGCCTTTTAGGGTTAAGCGAACACGCACCGTTTTAAACAAATTAGTATAATATTTCTTTTTAACTTTTCTTTCCATAATTGAGTCAGTGTATGCCACTAAAGGAGAGTAATCCAGCACGGGAGAGCGCACTGAATGATATATGCGCCCAATCACCTCCTCCTACGCATCTCTTGGACGCTTCCTCTTATTGTGCTGCGCCATCTTCATCTCGCGTGCGCCGTCGGCGCTTTCTCTTAACGGAAGCAGCTTCGATCCATATCCACTCGAAGAAGAGATCTCTCTTCCCACCGTGATGTCGAAAGCTCGTGTGTACACTGACGTGAACGTGATCCGTCCCAAAGAGTATTGGGATTACGAGTCTCTCAATGTTGAGTGGGGGTAAGATCCAAAGCTTTCTTCGTCTTTTTGCGGGATTGATACTAAAGTTTGAGCCTTTTTATGCCTCTGCTGATGTTTGATCTGTTTGAGGAGAAGTTGTTTGGTTTAGTTCTGTATATGAATTATGCTTTTGTTAAAAGGTTGAAGCTTTCTTCTTTTGTGTTTGGTTTCTTCAGAGAGCAAGATGATTACGAGGTAGTGAGGAAAGTGGGGAGAGGCAAATACAGTGAAGTTTTCGAGGGGATTAACATGAACAGCAACGAGAAATGTGTTATCAAGATTCTTAAGCCTGTCAAGAAGAAGAAGGTTAGTGTCTTACATTACTTAAAACTTAGATAGTTTCTTTTGCAGAGTGGCTTTTGTGAATTGTTATTTATGTGATCCCATCCTTTAACAGATTAGAAGAGAGATTAAGATACTTCAGAATCTCTGTGGAGGCCCAAATATTGTGAAGCTGCTCGATGTTGTCAGAGACCAACACTCAAAAACCCCAAGCTTGATATTTGAGTATGTTAACAGCACTGACTTTAAGGTTCTGTATCCTACTTTGACTGACTATGACATCCGATACTACATCTACGAGCTGCTGAAGGTAACTTTTGTGTAATCCCTTTTACCATTCAGTTACAACATATAAAGGTTAGTTATAACCTTGAAATTTGCAGGCATTGGACTACTGCCACTCGCAAGGTATAATGCACAGAGATGTCAAGCCACACAATGTCATGATCGACCATGAGCTGCGCAAACTTCGCCTTATAGATTGGGGTCTCGCTGAGTTTTATCATCCTGGAAAAGAGTATAACGTCCGTGTGGCCTCCAGGTTCTGTTATCTCTTTTTTTTTTTTTTTTTAATGTAAACATGTCACATTATACTGTCTTTATCAATAACTAAGCTCGATGAAATGTTACCTCTTCAATCAGGTACTTCAAGGGACCCGAACTTTTAGTGGATTTACAGGACTATGACTATTCCTTGGACATGTGGAGCCTCGGTTGCATGTTTGCTGGGATGGTGAGTACCTTTGCTACATTTATATGATTATCTGCACCATGTTTTCATCTGATTTACCTAATTATCTTCCCTTGTAGATATTCCGCAAGGAACCTTTCTTCTATGGCCATGACAACCAGGATCAGCTTGTCAAAATTGCCAAGGTAATTTAATTGTTTTTAGCAATGTGTATTATTGTGATTTTAGAGGGCGTCAAGTTGTTTTTTTTTCACATCTAAAGAGTATTTGTTTGACTCTTGACTCAGGTCCTTGGAACCGATGAATTGAATGCATATCTGAACAAGTATCAGTTAGAACTTGACGCTCAATTAGAGGCACTTGTTGGGAGGTAAGCAATAAGTCACGTATTCCCTAATATTATAATAGTAATGCCAATGATTAATACTTTCCTTGGGGATATTTCCATAGACATAGCAGGAAGCCTTGGTCCAAATTCATCAATGCTGACAATAGGCATTTGGTCTCACCTGAGGTAACACAGATCCATTTGACTTTTGCCACTGCTGCTTCCCCGAGCTCTCTAACTTGTTGTGTTTTCTTACATGTAGGCGATTGATTTCCTGGACAAGCTACTTCGGTATGATCATCAAGACAGGTTAACTGCAAAAGAAGCAATGGTATGTAACTGAACATTATTCAGCCGCTGATATTTCTTGGTCTGCTTATGATCAGAGAATCTTGTTTGTTTACATGGATATGATCATGAGAATGAGATTGATTAGTTCGGTTTGATACCTTTTGTGAATACGACAGGCTCATCCTTATTTCGCACAAGTCAAGGCAGCAGAGAGCAGCAGAATGAGAACTTAATAGGACGTCTCTGAGTGTGTATCTGAAACTGGTGGATTGTCCTCCCGATAAGTTGTTGTTATCTTTTAAAGAAGTGGTGTTAATGTTTAACTTTAAAAGTTTATCCGAGTATTTTCATCTATTTTCAATCTTCTGTAGAACTTCTATTGTTTAATCTTGATATTTATAAAAAGGAATCTAGTTTTTTTTACATCTGAAAATTTCCATTAAAATCAAATGATCAAGATATACAAAAATCATCAGTAAAGAAGATGCCAAGCATCAGACAACAACAACAAACTACTTACAAGGCTACAGCACAGAGGTTATAGCACTAGTGTGGCACAAAAAACTCCTTAAGCCAAAGAGGATTTAACCAATGGCCAAGCAATATTTAAGAACAAAGAAATATTTAAATTAAAGGGATTGCAAAGTTTGAAATTCTTATATAGTCCAATAATATATTTTCAAATATATCTAAAAATAAGAAAAGAAACTTTAATAGCACTCCATAAAATAAGAATTCCCCCCATAATATTGAAATTTGATAATTCATGATGGTTGGCACTGTTGAGCGAGAATTTCGTTCTAATGATGTTTGTATTACTGAGAATTGTATATGTAGTATAAATAACTATAATTCTAAGATATATTAAGATTTTCATAAAATTATAAATTTTTAAAAATAATTTGTTAACCTTTTGGTTATTAAGATTTTTAAAGTCATTTTTAGAATATATTTTATAGAAATAGCAATGCATATTTTTATTTAATATTTTGAAAGATATATACAAACATGCATAGTAGGTTACATTTTACAAAAAAAAAAACTAAATATAAATTATTTATAAAATTTGAATTTTCAAACTTTATAAAGTTCTTATATAAAGTATAAAATGAAAACAAACTAAAATATAACTCACCCTGGTTAAAATTTAGTAAAATTATAGAGTTATTTAGCACAATATAAATTATTAATTAATTTCAAAATTTATATATACTCTATTGAAATTATATTAATAATTTATTTTGTGCTATAAATACTCTATAATTTTAAATTTTAATTCGCGGTGAGTTATATTTTATTTTGTTTTCATTTTATAATTTGTATGACAACATCTGTTAAAAGTTTAAAGATGTGTTGATACTTCACTCAAAAAAAAATGTGTTGATACTTTGTATGAAACTATATCTACAAATATAGTTTGCCCCGAAAAGAAAAAGAAAACTAAACATCAGAAGAAAAACCCCCAGCTAGGTAGATTCTAGTTATTATATATTAAATTTCAACTCAAAATAAAATCAACTGTGGGTGCGTTAGGCATGAGACTTTTATCCGAGATCCGGATCCGATCCGAGATCCGATCCGGATCCGATCCGAAAATCTGGATATCCGGAGAGGTCGAATTCGGATCCGGATAGTAAAATGATGGATCCGTCAAAACCGAATCCGGATCCGGATATCTTGATTTTTAGTCCGGATATCCAGATCCGTAAATTTTATTAATAACTATTTCAAAAATAATAATATCTATATATAAAAACTAATTTTATTTAATAAATTTTCATTTTTATAATAGTATATATAAATTTTATGTAAATTTTGTAATACTATACATAGAAATAACTAAAAACATTATATATTTTTTTATTTTTAAATTATTGTTAATATTTTATATATTAATATTATTTTTTATTTATTTTAAGGATCCAAATCTGGATCCGGATATCCGCCGGATATTATAATTTTTAGAAGGATATCCGACATCCGGATATCCGCGAACCCCGGATCCGGATAAAGATAATAAAATTATAGATCTGTCGGATAAAGATCCGAATATCTTAAAATTGCCTGGATATCCGATCCGTGTCAAGCCTCTCGTGCGTATAGTGAGTGACATTGTTCTAGTTTTCAACTCTGGGTGCGTATAGGGACTTGGTTTAAAACTCATTAATATTGATTTTCTGAAAATCCAATAATACATTAGACCATTTGCGGTTGTAATTTTTCTTCCAACACACATTTATACAAATATTTAATTTAGTCGAACACATTATTTTCAACTCTGCATGCTAGAGTGACATTGTTGACTTGTAGTCTTCGTCGACACAGTTAACTTGTTTGCCATCATTGTAGGAGCCAATGTTTGTGGTTGAAAATCATTGGTAGTCTTTAAAATATTAAACAAACAACTTTATCTTCATTTTTGTGTAATAATTAGCTCTGGTTTTTCTCTCTGAATTATTGTTCCTTCTCTCTCTCTTCAGAAATGGGAAGTTGTTTGTCTGTCTCCATTTCATGTGATCAACTTGTGAATCAAGTCTCTCAATGTTTATCGGTCAATGAAAGTTACATCTACAACCTTTCAGAGAATCTAGCAGCTCTGCATAAAGAGATGGAAGTGATCAAGGCAAAGCGAGATGATGTGCAAGCAAGGGTAAGCAGAGAAGAGTTTACGGGAAGCCGTCAAATGCTTGCCAAAGTCCAGGTATGGCTAAAGAATGTCCTCGACATCGAGAATCACTTTAACGATCTGCTTAGTACTAGCCCCGCTGAACTCCAGAGGTTGTGTTTTTGTGGATTATGCTCCAAGAATGTGAAAATGAGCTACCGTTATGGCAAATGAGTAATCTGGATGTTAAAAGTGGTTGAGAGTACCAGTTCTCAAGGAGACTTTGATGTGGTGACTGAGGGAGTTCATGTAAGTGAGGTTGAAGAGATACCTATCCCACCCACAATTGTTTGTCATGAAACATTGCTTGAAAAGGTATGGAACCGTCTCATGGAAGATGGAGTTGGGGTTTTAGGTTTGTATGGTATGGGTGGAGTTGGCAAAACCACTCTTCTTGCGCAGATCAACAATAATTTTACTAAAGTAAGAGGCAGCTTCGATGTTGTTATGGGTTGTGGTGTCTAAGAGTTTAGACATCCTTAAGATTCAAGACGACATAGCAAAAAAATTAGGGCTTTGGAATGTGGAGTGAGACCAAAACAATGAGTATCGTAGAGCCATTGGCATACACAATGTTCTCAAGACACGGAAATTTGTGTTATTCTTCGATGATATATGGGCGAAAATTAATTTAACGATTGGAGTCCCTTATCCGAATATAGCAAATGGATGCAAAGTAGTGTTCACCACTCGCTCTAGAGATGTGTGTGGGCGCATGGAGGTTGAGGACCTGATCGAAGTCTGTTGTCTAGGTTCCGACAAAGCATGGGAGTTGTTCCAAAAGAAAGTTGGAGAAAGGACACTGAAAATCCATGCAGACATTCCTGATCTCGCAAAACAAGTCGCTGGAAAATGTTTTGGCTTACCATTGGCAGTAGTGCCGGTCCTCAGATATTAGAGGTCCAATACGAAATACAAAACCGAGGCCCTTAACTATACATAAAAAGTTTCTCGATAAAAAATCAATTTTATAATAATTTTTTTACAACAACTTCAAAACTATTAAAATTTGATATTTTTTTTTGTAAAATAACTCTTTTTAATTTTTTCTGAAAATTATCTATCAAACTTTTAGAATCAAGGTTTTCTGATCATATTTTTCTTAGTTGATAACATAGTCAAACCATTAACCATTAAATATTTCTTTGTAGTATAGTTAATCGCAAGTAATATTTTTACAAAGCTTCTTTCGGTTGGAGCATCTAAAACGGGATTGTGAACATTATATCATAGACAATCTATATATTTTGATAACTCTTTTTATATTTTGGCCTTGTAACTCGTGCGAGAAGGTAGTAGAAAAAGAATGAAACACAATTCCCTCTGAAGAAAAAATAATTTAGCCTAAAAATAATTATTCTTAATTTATGTTCTTTTTTGACCCAAAAAATCAGTTTTGCCTTTTTAATCCATTCATATTAAATAACATAAAAGGATAAGTACGATTTAACCGTGTTTGTATATAAAAGATGTTTCGTCACTTTTTTTTAAGTTGTCTACAATACATATTGATCTATTTAAGTAACAACAATAAAAAAAGTAGTCCTTTTTTTTCTGATAAATCATGGCCCCATACGATTGTTTCACGTGTATGGGATGAAGCCCGGGCCTGATTGGCACTCAATGTAATCGGGGAAACTATGTCATGCAAAAGTACGGTACAAGAATGGCGTCATGCAATGGACGTTTTGATTTTATCGGCGGCAGATTTTTCAGGCATGAAAGATGAAATTCTTCCTATTCTCAAGTATAGCTATGATAGCGTAAATGGAGAGGTGGTGAAATCATGTTTTCTTTATTGCTCTCTATTTCCTGAAGATTATCTTATAGATAAAGAGAGACTGGTGGATTATTGGATATGTGAGGGATTCATAGATGAAAGCCAAGGTAGAGAAAGGGCAATAAACCAAGTATATGAGATCCAACAAGACGCTAGATATGAACTTGCTGAAGGAGCTGCAGCTCCTGGAATATCTTGAAAATCTTACCATTGAGGTCAGATCAGGGTTTGTTTTGGATCAACTGTTAAGTTCTCCTATGTTGGTAAAATGCATCCGAAAGGTAGACATCAACAGTATTGGAGAATCAACGAAAGTATTGACTTTGCTAGCTACGAGTGATCTACGTAGGCTCAACCTAACGGGATGCACAATGGGGGAAATACAGATTGAGAGGACAACTCCATGTTTCCAAAGTCTCTCCCAAGTCGATATATGTGTTTGCTATCGTCTTAAAGATTTGATGTGGCTGGTGTTTGCTCCAAACCTTGTTGATCTTAGAGTTAAATACTCAAATCAATTGGAAGAGATTATAAGCAAGTAAAAAGCTGCAAGCGTTACAGGAGGACTTGTTCCTTTTCAAAAACTAAGAAGCCTCAACTTATATCATTCACCTATGTTGAAGAGCATATACTGGAGTCCTCTGTCTTTTCCATGTTTGAGCAGGATCAACATTTCAGAATGTCCGATGCTGAGAAAGTTTCCGTTGGATTCTAACAGTGTTGTCAGGTTTGAAGTATTTTTCATTGAATACGCAGAGGAAGGGTGGATTAAAGAGGTTGAATGGGAAGACGAAGCAACTCAACTGCGTTTCTTGCCTTTTTGTAAGCTTAGCCCCGACCCGACAATATCACCAGATAAATCTAATACCCATACTCAATCCATAAACAGTGTAGAAGGTAACAACCAGTTATTTCATTATTTTTGAATATTGTCAATTTACAGATATTTGCTTTCAACCTTTGTGTAACTTCATACTCTTTACTTTTGACAAAATGAATGTAATCACTTGTAGGCTAACAATGTAGTAGAGTCATATTCATTAAATAAACTTATGATAACTGGGCTAAAAGTTCCAGAGAAACAAGAAACAATACATAAGTAGTCTTTTTTTTGACATGCACCTTTTCTTATAAAAGAGGTAACCAAGTAGAACTGTTAGTTCAATGTAACACTGCTAAAAATATTAATATTTTTAACACTTTGTCGACACGAAACATCAAATGCTTTGACACCATTTGCCCATAACTCTTGCAACTCACAAATCAGTGGCTGTAAGAATTCATCAAGAGATCTTCTCGGATGTTCTGGACCAGGAACAAGTATGGTGAGAAATAGAAACTCTCGTTTCATGCACAAAGAAGGGAGTAAATTGTAAGGTATGACAATCACTGGCCACAATGAATATTGCCTTTCATATTTTCCAAATGGATTAAAACCATCAGTGGATAGTCCGAGGTAGACATTTCTACTCTCTAATGCAAATTCCTCATAAAGGGACTGAAAGTGCTTCCATGCCTTTGCATCTGAGGGATGCACAATATCTCCCCCACTTGATTGCTCCTTATGTCATCTCATTGCACTTGCTGTCCGTTGAGATTGATATAGCCTTTTAAGCCTATCTGCTAATGGAAAATACCACATACGCTTATACGGAACTTTGGCTCTCCCACTGGTGGCCTTAAACCGAGGTTTTCCACAAAATCGGCATGACAAGTAGTTCGCATCTGCTTTCCAATATATCATACAATTATCGATGCAAACATCGATCATTTGATAAGGCAAACCTAGACCGGAAACAAGTTTATCTACCTCGTCATAAGAAGCTGGACACATATTATCTTATGGCAAATATTCTTTCACAAAACTAGCAACTGCATCTACACAGTCTTCTGCCAAATTAAAATCTGTCTTTATGCCCATCATCCTTGTTGCAGCGGACAAAGGAGAATGGCCATTTTTACAACCCTCATATATTGGATGTTTAGCTGCATCAAACATATCAAAAAATCTTCTTGCTTCTAAATTTGGTTCCTCAACCCTATTTCCGTCTTCTATAAAAGAGGAGATATTTTCACGAAATGCATCTTTTACCATTTCTACTGCATCTATAGATTCCTCTAAACTAACCGCCATATTTTCATTAGTTCTAGGTATATTTCCTATATCAACTTCTTTGTGTAAATACCAGATTTTATAGTTAGGTGTAAATCCACACTGATACAAATGATTCCATACTCTTTCTATAGGAATAAATTTACTATTATCACAACGAATACTTGGACAAAACATCTTACCTCCTCTCAAAGTAAGATCTTGGTTTCCAGCAAATCCCATAAATTCTTTAAGTCCTTCCGCAAACTCCTTTGAAATTTGGCCATTTGAATCCCATTGATTGTTCATCCATGAACGAAAATTATAACTGTTTGAAGACATTTTTTAATGCGTTGTTTCTCAGCTTTGGTGAATTGCCTACAATGAACTAAATCATTTATATAGAGAAGTATCGTTAACGGCTAGTTTGTTAACGTAAACAAAATCAAAATTTGTGGCAATTTTCTGACCACATTCAAGGTTGCTGACCACTAACCAAACGCCAAGAAACCGCTATTTTCTAAAGCAAATTGTGACTACGTTATGATCAAATTATGACCACTTTTCTGACCATATTTTAGTCGTCAAGATTTGGTCACAATTTTTTGACCATTTTCTAACTAATATTATTCGTTAGTAATTTATGACCACTTCTCGTCCACTTCTTTTAATCGTCACAAAATTGTCGGATTGTGGTCAAAACTTTTTTGATCAATTTAAGTGATCAGAAATTGTTATGTTTTCTTGTAGTGATTTGACTATGTTTTAATTAATAACATAGTCAAATTAATATCATTAATTAGTTCAAATTATTATAAAACTAGATATAATAATGCAATAGTAAAAATTAATGTAATATTATTAATTTCACCAAACATTAAAATAATCTGTTTTATTTTCATTTAATAATATATTTAAGTTTGTATTATCAATAAATAAAAATTATTATTAATATAGATATATCTTTTCTATAATTTTCATATTAACAGTTAGACATTTTAATTGCAATTGATATTTTACTTAAAATAAATACATTAAAACAAAAAAAATTAAAAGTATTAAAAATATAAATTACAAAATTTTAACAAACATAATATTTAATAATGGAAGAATAATTATTTATAAATTATAAATAATTTTTAATCCTTTTTACTTTTTTGTGGCTTTACTAAGGCTTTGTCTTGCCAATTTAGCGATTTAGAGCATGTTTAATGGGGGGTTCTTAGAGTAGGGTTCTTAGCGGAATATAAGAACCCGTCTCTTAAATTTTAACTAAAAAGCTAAGAACCGGTTCTTAATTTTTTAATTAAAAATTAAGAGACGGGTTCTTATATTCCGCTAAGAACTTCACCCTAAGAACCCCCATTAAACGTGCTCTACTCATTAGGATTAGATTCGTCAAAGAATATTGTATCTCCCAGCAACATTATTAATGGAATTCACGTACTTAACAAAAAAAAAAAAGTAAATAGGATTAAAAAATGAGATAGTGGTAGTTTAAGCCTATAAAAGATCATGTATATGTTTGCAAATGATAATAGTTTGTTGGCAAGACCAATTATAACATTGTAGTCAAGAATAGCCTTCTAAAAGATCAATAGTATCATAGAATCATCGACCATCTCCATAACCTAAGAATCAACGTTTTCAGCAATTGTCCTTTACATGAACTCAACACCAACGATAAAGCATAGAATGACAAACTTCTCAGAATCTTTAATTTGGAAAATACTTTTAGTGGTGAAGATGCAATCCTTGCTTCAATGAAAAGCGCTAATCTTTACTAGAATTTCTCTGTAGTTATTGAAAAGATCCAAAATTAGAATATTCTCCAAGGTTTCTTCAAAGATTCTATTTCGGATCTGCTTATCTATTGTACGTTGAAGTATAAGAGCAGGCTGATGGTGTTCTCCATGCTTCCTGCCATTCCTCTCCTACCAAACCGAATACATCTCTGTTTGAAACATGTACCGTATAAAGAAAAGGGTGATCTTGTCCCAGCCATCACCCACCAAGAGTTGAACCAAGATATCCCAGCAATTAGAGATGGAATCTTCTTTACTATATTGTTAAATCTAAGCTTGATTTTATGTACTTATGGGTTTCATCAAATGTGTGTGTGGTTGTGGATATAAAATCTTAAGAACATATGGCTAGACATGTGAAGCCCGTAGCCCGAGCCCGCCCAGCCCTAAAAATTACCGGGCTTGGGCTTAGCTTTATAAGCCCAAAAAAAATTGGGCCTTTCGGGCTAAGCCCATTTGGGCTTTGGGTATTTTGGGCTTAAGTCCGTTTGGGCTAGGGCCGGCCCGAAAACCCGAAATTTATATTTTAGCGTAAATATTATCCTTCTTTCTTGTAATCGAAACTATTATTAGTATTGATATATTATTTTAATATTTTTATCTAAACTCTAATAAAGCAAATATAAAAGTTTTTAATGCACTTTATTGTTTCATCATTACAAGTGTTACATTTTAAATTTTACAAAAGTACATTCTTCTTTCATGTACAACATGTTTTTATTTTCAAAATATAAAGTATAAAACGTTTGACCATGTTTATCATAAATTTTGTTCTCTTATATTTTTTGTTTTAATTGATATTTGATTATTTAAATCTTATTAAATTTGGTTTGTGTATAAAATGTTTTTAAAACATACGAAAAAATAAAAAATTTGTGATAGACAAGAAAATTATAAACTCACTTTATACTTTTTTTATTTTTTTAAAATGAAACTCTTTTTTTAATGAAAATTCACATGTATTAAAACGATAGAAATGACAATGACAAATTATTTTTTGAAAAGCCCACAAAAGCCCGAAAAGCCCTGTAGCCCTATAAGGGCCGGGCCGGGCTTTGAATTCTAGGCCCAAATTATTTTCGGGCCGGGCCGGGCCGGGCTCAAATATTTACGGGTTTAGCGGGTTTGGGCCGGACCGGGCCGGGCCAGCCCGAATTGACACCCCTACATATGGCGGTGGCTATATATATACATGTTGCTTATCTATACTTTCTCTGCCTTCTCATTTTCAGCCAAAACTACATTACATTATACCCTAGGATTAGCTTCACCTCTTCGTGAGCAAATTTTCTGTAGCCTTTTGATTGCTACAAAAAAATTTCAGCTAATTGCGTATCCTGTTTTTCAACCTGAATTGAAAAGAACTTCAATCTATTGGTCAAGTCTACAATGGGATTAGACCAAAGTAGACAAAGCTTTTCCCCTTTCAAGCGAAATCTAATACGATCAAATCCTAAGTTGATTCAGTCCTATAACCTAAATTTCTCGAAACTGAATGATTCTACCAAAATTTTTGGAGAGTCTAAAACCCTAAGGAAGATAGAGAGAAACAGAGAAAGAGATTATTCATCAAACTGTTTCGAGAAATTGATTGGCCAGTTAACAATGGCTCTAATGGGTTGCTCTTGGTCTCAGAGCAAGTATGATCTATTAATAATTGAACATTGATTGGTGCAGAGAACAGCAATTTCATTATGATCTAATTAAATAATATGAATCTGAACAAAGCAAAAAATCGACTAAATGCACTTTTCTGCACTGTACAATCTTTTACATGAGAGAGCGAGACAGTAGTGAAAAGGGTATACAAGTAGTAAACTTGGTATTATTTACTAAGCAAAAAAAGATCATAAAGACAGTTGGTATCCTTTGCCATAAAAATAAAAGACAGTTGGTGTCCTGTCTTTTGAGTAAAGACCAAACAGTTTGTATGATAAGGTTGAGGAAAACAAGGTATTACGAGGGTTATTTTTTTATAAAGGTAACAGCTCTTGCTCAGCGATTATGGCTTCATCTACATGTATATATGGATTTGATGCTTGTTTGCGTTTCCACATCAACCAGACTCCATAAGCTATTAAGCCAACAACTACAGCAACGATCAATATTGCCATCACCACAATGTTGTTTTTCATCACCCATCTTGCCCTAAAACCAAATGCAGTAAAAAAAGAGACTTTTCTTTTGAGACAATCTCTTCTTTTTTATGGTTAAGAATGAGTGTGTTGTACCGTTTTCTTGAAGGCTCGAGTGTGTAACTAACGAGCTCATAGTTTCCGAAGGTGTCAGGAAGCTTGATTTGATGATTGGTAAACCGAGAAACTATGCTCTACAAGGAGAATAAAGAAAAGTCAAGTAAGAGGATGAAAATATAGCAATAAAAAGAGATGTTTATTGTATACCGTTTCTGTGACATTGGAGAATAAACTAGAAGGTTCAGTAGGAACGACAACTACTCTAATGAGAGAGTTGTTTCCTTTGGAGGTGAGGTTCGATATATAGACCTGTGACAAATGACTCCGATATATTAGGAACAAAAAAGAGGGTTGAAGGCTTACAAGCTATAGACTATAGTGTGTTCATCAATATGGCTCACCTGTGAAGATTTGACATCCAGCTCCTTAGATAATACCTTGGAGAGCTCTTCCATGCGAGGTTTCAGATATGACGAATTGACAGTTAGTTGGATATCAAGGTTTATTTGACCAATCTGAATCTCCCCTCCTGAGGAAAATATGTACAAAAACATCGGTAGACATTAAATATAATAATTTTTTTTTTTTTTAGTTGTCACTAACCTGGGAGACTGCTTGATGTGTTGAGGGTTGGATTTGAATCATTTGAAGGCAATGTGGCAGGTGGTGGTGCTAAATCATCAATATGAAGCCTATCTGATAACTCAGAACAATTGGTTCTCCAGAATCCAACCTTAGAATTCTCACGATCATACACAACAAGTGTGTTGCGAACCACAATTCCTTGCAACACAAGACATAAGATTACCAGTGTAATAAAGTGAAGGTAGCCAGAAACAGAGTAAAGATATAATCTATTTACCTCCTAAAAGAGTTGTATGATCTTTACCATTTGGGAATACACCAAGACAGTATGCACCATGCACCTTGGAATGCTTTTATTCAACAAAAGAAGTAATCATATCAGCTGCTACAACATTAGCTATAGAGAGAAAATAAAATCTCATACGAGAATCACTTACTCGAAACAAGTAGTTTTCAGGGGACAACAGCCATGACTGTCCACTCTTAAACACCATTTCCACTGATGGAAATATCGTTGAAAGTCCAGCGGCATCGTTGCTTGAGCATAACGCAACCTAACTTTCAGTAACTTCCCTTGATTGAAATGTTTTGAAAATAGATCACAAAGACATAATACCTTGGAGCAACATGGAAACAAGTATCTTTAAAATTTGGATCAGGGCCATCAATCTTCTTTAATGGGGAAGCTTCTCTCATTAACTACACAATTAAACAACAGGAAGAAGATAAAGAGCCCCAGTCGTGTAAGAGAAAACAAAGATTCGAGAGTTCTTACAGCTTCCTCAAAAGCTGAAAACGCTGCGTCAGGGAGATAAGCATACGTAGTACCACTATCTAAAACAACTCCATGTTCTCCATCAAACGCTCTCGAGTCCAGCAACAAGTCCTTCCCAGCGACACGTATCCCCGTCAAATCTATATTGTAATATGGACTGTCTATGGTATTAAACCGTATCCATTCACCAATCAACACAAAAGACAAACCCTTGGGAACATACCTACGGTCAGGGTCAGAGTCAGTGAACATCATATCAGACGGGTAAGCAAACCCACCAAGAACCATGGAGCCTCCACCAAGATCCATCCCTCCATAACACAAAGCAAAAGAGTTGCTGATCAAACCTTTATCCACCAACTGATCAACAAGACTGAGATCTCCCTGTCCTAACCCAATAATGCCATCAGCACGTTGACTGTAGAGATCACCAGTCTCCACATTCTCACAACCGAAAACAGCTCGGTGCGGTGTAAGCTCGCTTTCGTTCCCGAACGATATAAGATCTTCTCCGAGGACGCCTTTGCTACTGCTGTGTTCGGCGTACTCACGCTCGTAAAGGCATTGTTCTTTATCGTCGTCACAGTGACAGTCCATGTTGCACTTCACTGGTTGGTACGTGGTGGACATCTCCGGCTGAAACTTTGGGTCCTGGTGAAATAACCACGAGATAAGATGTTTGAGGGATGTCATGGTTGATATGAGCTTTATTATTACCTGATGTTTGCCACATTGTTCGCAGTCGGAACAAGGAACGTAAGTGACAGTACTGCCGGAATCAACTATGAGAGCGAACATCTGTGGGGGTGTACCGATCCATAGACGCGTCGTGTAATACCTGCATGTTGCATGATGAAATGATACGTTCTACATTAATTATCAAATATCGGAGAGTGCTGATGAGAGAAAGGGAACTTAGTTTGTTCAGTTGATCGGGGGGTTACCCGTTAAGAAGAATATCGTCGTAGAGTCTCATGCGAGAGTGAGGGAGTGATTTTGAGTGGAGCTTTCGATGGAGAAGAGACATGGATCTCGAAGAATTGGGTTGAAAGAGAAACAACGGGAACACCATTGGACTGCGTGATCCGTCGGCGGGAGGAGGAGATTGGTGGAGAATGTTTTCAGCAGCCGCATTTGAACATGGAAGAGAGAGATAGATTAGGAGTGAGAACATCGCGCCGATAGACGCCAGCGCCATTTAATCGTCGGCGGAATTCTCAGGTGTGATCGTACCGACGGAGAAGATGCGAGTAAGAGGAGGGAAGAAGATGGGAAATAGACAGACGTTAGATCTACTGGAAGTTCGGAACCAAGCTTTGAGACAAAACACAGTTAATGGCCAACTAAATTACGAAACGACGTAGTTTTTTGTTCATAAGACTATACGCAGTTAAAATAATCACATGAAAATGAATCTACGCACCATCTTCTTCTTCCAGTGCCCACCATTTGAAAATTTCGTATATTCCAGACTTTTTGAATCATGTTCTGTTTGGCAACTTTGATGAGTGAACATGTTTCTTTGAATTATAAGTACATTCGGAAAACGCTGAGTGAGAAAGTTTTTAGTGGTAAAGACATGTATTCGATGGACACACACTAGAACTCGCGAACCCATGATGCAGAAAATTGGAACATAGCTGAAGAAGGAAACACATGCAAGTAAATAGAGCCGAAACCACATTAGACAACCCATCCCATGCAAGTTGATGTCTTGGGCTAGTAACGCTGGTGTCTTTGGATGTCGTTTCGAATTTTATCACCTATCATCTTTTTTCAGTGAGCTAGCTTTTCTAACATATCAAGAACTTTATATCTTCAGGAAGACGTAGGAAAACAGCTCGATCGAGCACGAAGATTTTATGCCCTCTTGTAGATCCGGTAATTATGAGTTGCTAATCCATATGAGAGACTCGCTTATTTAAACCAAAAGAACGAAACATGGTGATCTTTTGATGTCAAATGCTTTATATTAACAAGAAATTCATTGACCACTTTAGAAATTTTTCTAGAGTACAAAATATTTCTTGTAATCAATCATACGTTTGGTTGGCTTTGACACTGTACTATGTATCGCCCAGGCTCTGTTACTTGCAAGATCTCACTAGTCACGGTTTGAGTACAACGGAATGATACAAGGAATTATATAAATATGAAACATACAAATATTGACTTGAGAGTATATGTCGCAGGCTATGTCACAAGGTCCACTGATCAGTAACCAATTTAAATCCAGAAATTCCATATTTCCATGACACATTTTCATTTCAATCTACTAGTAATAGGTATCACGAACTCTATTCACTTGAGATTTGACAATGTACTATGTGTATAGGTCGCCTTGCTTAGAAAGTCTCACTAGTCACGGTTTGAGTCCAATGGAAATAAAAGCCCTGGGCACTCGGGTCCTCGTGTTGGTTCGGATCTTCTCGGGTCCGGGTCTTTCGGGTCTTGAAGTTTAGGACCCAATCGGTAATTTGAATTTATCGGTTCGGGGTCGGTTCGAGTCTTATCGGGGTCGGGTCCGTTCGGGTCAAGGTCTCAGGAAACAGTAAAAAACCTGTTATTTTCGGTTCCCAAAGGTTTCGGGTCGGTTTTGGGTAAAATTCATCGATTTCGGTAAAATTCATCGATTTCGGGTCAGGTCCTTCGGGTTACCCCAAAATTAAAGTACTAAACCATGAAATAACCTACTTTAAAACCTACATTATACCACAACTGAACTTGACAAATGAGCATGTTTAACAACAGATCAAAACTTCAAAACCTAAAATATCAATAAATGTTCAAACACAACAAATTAAAGCTTCCATGTTCCACAATCCAACATGACACAGTCAAACAACAACGCCGCAAACTGAAAACAAAAAGGTTCAATAAACATAACCAAAGCCAAAAGGAAAAAACAAACCAGACTGAGACTGGTGACAACTTCATTGATCATTAACATTCAAGTTTTCTCCAACTCGAACTCAAGGCTCTAAGTCTCTACCATCTGAAACTAAGAATTACGAACATTAAGAATTATAATATAGTTCATACATGAACTATGAAACTTACATTCATATCAAAGAGTTCCAAAAATCAAGCTTACCATTGCTATTTCTTCACTCATTCCTAAATCTCAAAGTCAAAGACTTATGAAGTTAAAACCAGGTTCAAATTCTAATAAAACTGAAACAACTAAAGGTTAGTAATCACAAGTAACAAGCATAAATAAAACTTGGAAAAAAGAGTAATAGATATTTGAAATTACCTCTCATAAAATCATCTTCTGTCTCCACCTTCTTAAGTAGTTGTTCTTGTCTTATAATTCCTCTGCCACACACTTTAATTTCGCATTTGAGTAGTGTTTTTAAACCCAGACTGAACCGACGGTCGGACTGGGTTGAACCATGAACTGAAAATAATCCGGGTTGAGTTAATTCTAAAACCCAACTAAAATCGAACCAGTTAAAATCCTCTATCGAACCGTCAAAAACCCAGGAACCGGGACCCAATGAACCGGCCAAGCCCCGGTTTGTATATAAGCTAAAATCTATATTATAATAGTTGAGTTTTTGCTCACTCATCCGCGCCACATCAGTGTTTTGTGGGCCCCACTTTTAAAAAATGTGAAAAGTGTCAAGTCAATGGCTCAAACCCGGGTTATTGAGATATAAACACTAACATTTATACCACTAAGCTAAATGATACTTTTTACACTGATGGTCGAACCAAATATATATTTTTGAAGCTCGGAAGCCCTTGCTTCTTCATCTTCCTCTAAGGGTCGGGCCTACAAGTGTTTTATGGGTTTCATTTTTAAATGAGATTCATCACGTTATACGAAAAAAACTCAAGTTTGCAACAATTATAGTTTTTCCATATTGTAAACTGTTGTGGTTTAACATGAGTTTGAGTTCTTTTTATCATTGTCTCAAACAAGTCTGAGTTACATAGTTGCGCTGTATGTCTGTTCGTAATCTGTTTTTTTCACCGGTGAACTCTTCATGTCCACATCTTAAACCGCTTGATCATAAATGTTCCTAATTTGTAGCCCCTCTGTAAACGCTATATATATGATTCTCATCTTTGATGAACTCAATATACATCTCCACAAAACTCATTGATTCCTCTTACATTTAACCATCTTCTAGAAAATGTTTCTCTCTGCCTCTCCAGTTCGTTAAACCGGCGTCCCGGCGTCCGTCACTCAACCTTCGAGTCTCTCCATCTTGTTAATAGTACTCATAGCATAGCCTCTGGCTTCCTCCGCTTCTGGGATTCCCTGAACTTCAAGAAAGACAGGGAGTTTCTTGGAATTACGGTTCTCTTCCTTGATGAAAAGGTAAGTTAATCTTCAATCTATCACACTTATTTAACATAATTGCTTTAATTTATTTCCTGATTCTTTGTTGAAAAATATTATTTACAGATTTCGTGATTCATGGGTTTACTCCCGTCGGATGTGCTAATCATTACATGCCATCTTTGAAAGCAGGTTCCAATGTAAAAGTCGATCGTTTTGAGGTTGCTAGGTGCTCAAGCATGTACAAGATAACTGGTCATCCATTCCTCATTGGTTTCATCTAACTAACCATTATTGATGAAGTCATCACGGGTGCTCCTGAGATCAATCTCCTGTCAAGATTAGACTGTTCGACAATCTCCAAGTGATTGCGAACACAAACCTAGAACTCTCATGTATATTATCATATTGCATCTGAGTTTATATTATGATTCGATATCATAACTGATATTTAAACTCGCAGATGTGGTTGGGCAAATCTGTTCTGTCTAGGGCTCTGACCTTACCAAAGAAACAACTCGAGTCGTTATCCGTCTCCACATTGATTCGTAAGAAACAATCAACACATAATTCACTTTATATTACTGTCTATATTGTGCTAACATCAATAATAAAAATTATTTCCTACCCAAGATTTGTGGTTGTCTATTTATCTCCCTTACTTATCAATCTAACCTTACACAAAACTTTATTTTACAGATTAAAAAAAAACCACAATAACCCAAACAATCAAAACACCAAAAACTAGAATCCCAAAAAAGACAAATCATTAATGATCACCTCTCTTTTTGTCTAATCTTACAAATAAACTTCAAAACAAATATACCAAACCAATCAACTCAACTAAAACTCAACGATACATACATTGATCCAGTAAACAAATACAACTACACGGCCAGCTATTTAACAATTTACAAACTTACTTTCGCAGATGCTTACGAAGAAGACGAAGACGACAACCAAGATCAGTGAACTTACCTAAAAAAAAAAGCAGAGTAAGTTACAAACTCTGATAAATATAACTAACAATGATTTTTGTTTACATATTACCCATCAAATAAAAGAGAAACAAACATATCCCCTCCAGGAGATACAAGAGACAACCCCAACAGACACAAAAGCGGCAACAACATCTCCACTTGCTCACTCCTCTTGTCTTATGAAAATAGCTTACATGTTCAATGTCAGCATACCAATGCTATTGTCTTCTTATAAGAAATATATATATTCGTTTAAAACCCATTAAGGTCAAATACTAATTGTCACTCATTTTATAGTTATTTCTACAAGTCTTCATGTATTTGTTTTAAATGTCCGGTAAAAACAACAAGTTTAAAAATAAAAAAAAATATATAACCAACATAATAAGAATAAAGAAAATTATTACTTAAAATTACAGAACTAAACTGGAGAAAAAATATCCAGAAACAAAAGATACTCTCAACAAACTTAATAAAATTTATATAATCTCAACAGTATAATTAACAAATTAAAAAGACAAACAAATAATAAGTCTCAGTGACACAGCAAGCAACACCATTATGGTGTGATCTTGAGTATCTGCAGTAAAAATAGAGGAGATACAGGAGGTAACACGCCCTTGCTCAGTCCCATAACCGATCAGAACCAGCTGAGATCAACAAAACAGAAACTTGCGGTGGTTAAAAAGATGCCAAAGCTTGAGAATGAATATGGGGATCATTACACACGACCACCAGACCCTATGCAGCATGAGAACCAAGTTATAATGAGCAATGGGCAAGGTGTATTGAGAGAAATCATAGATATTCTCCTAGGCAGCCACAAGGAGCTAGTTCGGCCACCAGATCAATCATCAAGATTTCTGCTTGTTTTTAGAGATCTAATGCTCTCACTCTATCCGGGAGAGCATAGAACACATGCTGAGACAGCCATGGTTGAGGCGTGCTTATGGAGTAAATGGAGAAAATCTTTTGCAGCAGCAGCTGGTTATGAGTTAAATGGAAAGGAAAGTTTTGTTTGCTACATAATAAGGCACGTGAGGGGCTTAGAGATGATTGAGCAAGGTTCCAAGAGCTCGCTGAAGCATGGAAAAGGATTGCAGTCCTGGGGATTTGTGTTGAGATGAGGTGATGAGGAGTGGATACATTGATAGAGGAAGAGTATTGGGGTGGTCAGTAAGTTTGGGATTTACCACAGTAACTTTAAAGTTACTGTGGTAACTAAGTGAAAGGAAGAGAAGTTACCAGGATGGGTTAAATTGGAGTCTAACTGATGTTAATCCTCTCTTATCTTAAGAAGGACGTGGGAAGAGGATAAGGAAGGGATAAGGGCTTACTTTGACAGCCTGTATGATGCTGGAAAGGAGAGGATGCTTTTT
>NC_027755.1:26356078-26365084 GCF_000695525.1 Brassica oleracea var. oleracea
TGGTTTAGGCTTAGGGTTTTATGTTTTATGCTTTTAAACAGCAGCACCACGTCCATGTAACTGGGAATCATTCTTTTTATCAATAAACTTCTTTTTGGTGCAAACCAGTCTTGAGACGACACTGTCTCCTTTGTTCACAAGTGGTGAACGTTTCTATATCACACTAAGGGAGAGTTAATCTTCTGTGATCCATCCTAGACATCAAGCAGGACGCCCCTGTGTCTGAGGAGTAGCATAAACAACCTCTGAGCAATCCATAGCTCGAAGGTGAAGTCCATCCGCCATCCAAGAGACCTACAATCTCTTGATCCTTTCACCCACGCCCCTTCAAGTGATCCAGGGAGAGACAGCCATTCCAGGGCCGTACCATATGAACTATATCAATCACATTACTAACACAGTTTAGTCCTTCATGAGTGGAGAACAGTGCATAAACAGTTCAACATCACAATTCTAACCTATAATAATAAAAATCTTGAAAACAATGATCAACCAAAAACTTAAAATTCACAGCTACAATAACCCTAACAAATACTGTAATGAAACAAGAACTTTTTCCACAACCCCGCACAAGCGCGGAGAAATGCCCCTAGTTTTGTTAATGAAACAATTCATTTTTCTTCTTTTTTAAGTAGAAATAAGATTTATCAAAGATTAATAAAGTACTGTCTCTCGTCTTTTTCTTTTGTCTTCTCTTCAACTCATAAATTACAAGATTCAAAAAGTTTAATAATCACGTCAAGATATTGTATTTGTCTACTTCTCACTTTTTTAAAAAAAATTATTTCATGATCACTTGTTTTGAAGACTTTAAATAATTGAAACATTTTCGTTTCTGAAATTTGTATTTCAAAATATAACTTTTACCTAAGGTGTATATAATTTTTTTAAAAGGTAATGAAGATGTAGAGTGATAAGATCTGCGAATAAACTTTAAATGTACTTTTCATATTGATTTTAGATTTTAATTGTTATTTTTAAGTTTTTCTACACATTATGGCTATTTAAACATTTTATTTGATATGATTTATTTTTTAAAAAGATATGCATATTATTTATAAAATATCATTAAATTTAGTTTAATCTAAGTAAACCCGATCGAATCCGGTTCAGACCAGGCCGAACCACAATGACCCATGACCCAAAAAATTTCCGGTTCGCTAGCCGGTCCAGTTTTAAAAACAGTTTATTTGAGCCATTGCTCGGTGCACATTAACACTTTTATCATGTAATGTGTCAAGCAGCTTCTGCTTGGATCCAAAACTCGACCACTTGTGTTAAAAGTAGACTCAGATGCAACATAACTCACTTGCATTGCAAATGCATCCCTTGCTAATAGTGATAGAACCAGATACTTACCACTATTTCCCCTCCACCAAGAGAGTACATCATACTCTGTACGATTCAGCACATGATGATTCTCCACACTCTCTTTCAAATAGAGATCCAACTCGTTTGTTTTTTCCTGAAAACCAGCTTCTTCGCAAAGCTCATCATAGATGTCATTCATGCTCTCACATGCAACACCATTCCCAAGTACTATTCTATGAGATACTTCTTCAACAAACTGATCTTGAGACTGAGAAGAGGTAGCTTGAGACTGACTATGAACAGACGCAGCAGTAGACCATGACCCACCGTTCTTGTTATCATTGTAACTGTTATTGTACTCATTGAACAAACTCCTCAAAATGTCTTCAGTTTCTTTAGTTAACTGAGTCGCCTCAACACTCTCTTTTCCGTACAAGTTCTCAAAACATTTAGTTACAAATTTCATCTTCTTGGTTGGGTCAAGAACACCAGCTACAATGATGAGTTTATTCATCTCGACTTTTTCTCCGAATGGATCTCAATACTTGCCTAATTTTCCTAACATAGATGCAGCTTTAGCCTTAATATTGCATCAGGACCAGGAGTAGTGCTTAATCCACTAATATTTCTCGTGACTGTGTGTATTGCGTGATAAAACTTGTGCGCACAGACTGAAGTTGAAGCTGACAAAACTAATGTAGCTTGGTAAAAAATGATTAAGAATTGGACTAACCTGACAACAACTTCCCAATCCTCTTTAGTTGGTGGTCCAATTTGTTTCTCTACTTGCACAAACTCATTGAAATAGTCATTATATGGCTTATCTTCACCTTCCATCTTCTCAAAAGCCACTTTGAACTTCATTGCATGTTCTAGCATCAGATATGTAGAATTCCATCTTGTGGTGACATCCAGAGGCAAACTTCCTCTCTGAAGTTTTCCTGACTCAACACACTGTTCAAAGGATATATGTCTCTGCGTTGAAGACCTCACAAACAGAATGCCATTTCGAATTGCATTTGTATTGTTGTCAGCTTCCCGCAAATCTTCCTTGACAATAAGATTGAGAAAGTGAGTAGCACAACGAATATGTAGAAACCGGCCTTCTAAAACCATGGCATCATCTCCAATCTCCTTGAAACCTTCCTTAAATCTTGCTATAGCTGAACCATTAGCAGTAGCCTTCATTATCAACAGTAATGCAAAACACTCTTTTGATACCCCATTCTTCTAAACAATCAAGAAGAACCTTTGAGATTGTGGATCCTTTATGATCAACAACGTTCTTGAATCCAATAATGAGCTTCCTTAACTTCCACCCAGCATCTATGAAGTGAGCTGTGATTACCACGTAGCTTTCTCTTGTCTAAGGAGCGGTCCAAATATCAGTAGTCAATGAAAGTCTTTGCTTGTTCTCTCCAATTATCTTCTTCATCGCCTCTTTCTTTTTCACATACATCTCTACTATATCTCGCTTGGCAGTTCTCCTAGAATGAGGTGAGTAGAGTTTCGTTTTATCACAGAAATGTTTCCACACTAAGCTGTCTACCCAAGGCAAAGCTAACTCTCCCAAGACCATCATCTCGTTTGTAGCTTCCCTAAAGACTTCTTTAGAGACCTTACACACCCTTAGATTACCATCTTCACCATTTGGAGACATCACACCTTGTGTACCAAACCTATTCGCTGCTTGCCATACCTGGTAACTCTTGCAAGCAAGATTCAAATGCTTTGACAAGCTAGTTGTTCTAGACTTGCTCGCACTTGCCATCTCTTTCCCACATTAGTTACAATTAGCTATGTCCTTATCTTCTTTCGTTTTGGTGAAATGTTCCCACACCCATGTCTAGCCTTATTTGAACTACCGGCTTCATTTGTTTCTTTACGCTTGTTTTTATTTCGAGAACTTGGAGTCTGAACTTCATCTCCGGATGCATTAGAATCATCATCATCATCACACATTGGATCAACTCTCTCCTCTGGATGGGCACAAGACGCCATCTATATGATTCACAAACAAACAACAATGAATTAGAGAGTTATGGTGAAAGTTTCAAACAAACAGAACTGAAAGTTGAACTTGAAACGAACAACAACACCAAATCGAACAAGAGGAGCTGAACAAAGAGACTAGAGACACTTTGATAAAAAAAATAATATAGAAGAGATTAGAGAAACATGCTTCAAATCAAAATCATAAATTATCAACTAAATCAAATAGAAACATAAACTATCAAGCAAAGAAAGTTAACATGTTCATGATCGACTACGAGACCGAGACGCCTCTGATGGAGGAGACAACGCTGAGGTTCGAAATCGACCCTGTGATTCCAGTTTGTGGTTGAATTAAGAGATGGACAAGATTAATTGAGAATCGCTATAATTTCGGGAAGTAGAAACGAAAATTAGGGAAGTGGAAACGATTTTTAAGAGTAACTAGGAAGTAAGATATTCAAGATTTCAAGTGGGGTTGGACCGATTAGGGATCTAGATTTACATATATTTGGTTCTTCAAAAATCCGACCGGATCTCGGGTAAGAACCGGACCCGAACCGGGACCCGCGGGTCTTCAACATTTCTACCCAATAGGATAATTTGGACGGGTCGGATATGGATCCGACAGGGTCGGGTATGGATCAGACAGGGTCGGGTCGTCGGGTCCGGATATAATACCCAGGGCTAGGAAATAATAGGAGGATTTATACAAATATGAAACGTAGAAATGACTTGAGAGTATATGTCGCGGGCTGTGTCACAAGGTCGACTGATCAGTAACCAATTTGAATCCAGAAATTCGATGACACATTTTTATTTCAATCTACTAGTAATAAGTATCACGAAGACACGAACTCTGTTCACTTGAGATTTGAATCGATGATCACCAAACAAAGAGATGCTCAGATGTTTTGAATAAGATTTTCCATAGATATTATTATTATTATTATCCAATTTTAATTGAACTGTACATTCTTTTTCATTTCACCACAACCCAAAAATGAATTGCTCTTCAAATCCCAAAACCAATTCGATCACCTAACTCCTCTGTCTCTCTCTCTCACGTGCCAAAAAACTACTCAACCTTAGGTGTGATTCCACTATCATAGAAACCTCCGACGACGAATCCACCACCGTTGTTTCTCTGCATCTCCGCCATGTAACTCCTCACTTCCGCCTTAACCATCTCATGCACCACCGTCATAAACTCAGCTCTACGCGCTTCTCCTCTCTCGTCTACATTAATCTTCATCTGACTCTCAAACTTCGGAAACGGCAACGAGTTGTCGCTCGAACCCGTGTTCCTCGACTCCTGGCTTACGGGAAGCGACAGTGACAGGCTCAACGTGGTTGCCGGATCGTCCTCCAACGATGACGTCATTTCCACCGGCGACGGCACCGTGAATCCGCCGGAAACTGGCATTGGTTTAAAAAGCTGAGGAGGAACCGCGCTGGAGTCGCTAGCAACGTGGGTGGGACTCTCAGGGCTCATGTACAATCCAGTGTCCACCGGAGGGACAGATTCAGAGCTCATCGATCTCCTCTTCTTCGCCCGATCTTGATCCTCCTCCGTCGTCGGATTACCATCTAAACATTTCCGCTTGAGCGTCGAGTTCCAGTGGTTCTTCACGGCGTTGTCCGTGCGGCCGTTGAGAAGACGAGCGATCGTGGCCCATTTGTTACCGAACTTGGCGCGAGCAGAGACAATCGTCTCGTCTTCCTCCGGTGAGAACGGTCGATGCTCAACCTCCGGAGATAGCTGATTGCACCACCGTAATCGACACGATTTACCAGACCGACCTGGAATCGACTTGCTAATCGCCGACCAGTTTCTCGGTCCGTACTTCTCCACCATCAGCCTCAGCTGCTCGTCTTCTTCTTGGCTCCATGGACCTTTCACACGATCCGCCATTGAATCAGGCGAGAGGATCTTTCAATAACAAGGTCGGGGAACTGATGAGAGGAGAAAATGTATTTATAACAGAGAAATGGGAAACGTAACCGGTAACCGACTGAGTCGGTGGAGAAAGTCATGGCCCCATGGGCACCGCTTCTTCCACGCAAGCGGTTTTGAATGTTTTGGGATACAGCTGTAGGTTAACACGTGTCACAATCTCGCTGCGTTGATGTGTCTAACTCTCTTTTTTCTGTTACGCAATCGTACGATGGAGTCGAGTGATGTCACGCGAGTAAAGAACGCGTGGGGTAATGTGGGAAGTTAAAGCGACAAAATCACGGAAACCTACAAGGAAAGCTCTGATATTATTCGCACAATCTGAGGTGAAAATTTTAGAATTAAATAAAATTAATTAATTAATTAAATTAGTTAAATATCTAAAAATTAAAGACGATAACGGTTAGGTTTGGCCGTTTGGGTAAAGACAGTTTTTATGCATTTTCTGACTTTTGACTGGCATAGCCAGCCTGTATATACCTTTTCTTTCATATTTTTAAAACTATTTTACAATACAAAACGCCTGTTTTGAGATTTGTTTTTTGAAACTACAGAAGTTTAAAGTAGGTGAAGTTTTGGTACATCATGAACCAAAACTGTGATTTCGGTTTACCGAATGCACGCGGGATAAAAGCAACAGTTAAATGTCACAATTCAAAATCATATACTAGATACACAGGAAAGGAAACTTCACTGTATGATGTAGATGGTTCAAAATGATTTGATTTATTAATTAATATTCGGTTTTATAAACATGTTACAAAGAAACGGCCACCAGATTAAAGTGAGTGGTCGGAATTTTTTTAAAAAAATTGAAGTTGATGACATGGCAAAAACGACAAAGAGAAGTTGGCCAGTTGGAAAGTGACATCATCTATTACCATTTTAATTAAAAAACGTTTAAAATTGGAGGCAAAAATCCAGGCTGTAATCCGCAACAAACAACTAACTGTCGTCCATTCAGCAAACTGCCACGTGTCAGTTTGGACTCTTTTGAAAATGGTTGTGTAACTGTCTTTAACGTTAGTAACGCACTTTAGTCCCCAACGTCATCTGCACCTTCCCCCAACCTTCTCTTGAACGGTTTCATAACTATTCTTTATTAATACAAAACTATTTTAAAACATATCGCTTTCGTTTTTTATGTTAAATTAGTTATAAAACAATAAAACGATTTAATGTCAATAATAAATGTATTTTAACCATTTATGATAAAATAACTGATTACCCTTGATTTATATACATGAACTAGGAGTGGACCTCATGGTCTGGTGATACTGGACGGGCTTTAGATACAAACACATTTCGAGTTTGATTTTTCTACTGGAGAAAATCACATTGTTTTGCTCACCCCGGTTGCGAATACATCCGTATGAATACCCAAAAGAAGGCATGTCGTGGACACTTTCCACCCGGAAGTTAAGTCTATATTTTTAATAGACCCGGATTTAACGTCTTTTCTTTTACAAAAAAATATACATGAACCGGAATATACCGGAGAATTCAACCAAATTTTTGACGTTTTCTTAGTATATGACATGTAATATTCTGTTTAGTATTCTTTTTATTTCATATTAAATATCGTTTTAAACATTTAAAATTTATTTCACTATAAGTGTTAAGCGTTGTTTTATATTTTTAATTATATATGAAATAAAATTTCAGCTTTTGCCCTTATATTTAATTTATTAATTAATAGAAATAAAACAAAATAATGTACTAAATAGAATTAAAATTGATTTTTTTTTAATTTTTAATCTATGTGCAAAAACTTTAAACAACACTTATTATGAATTAGAGAAAATAAGTAGATATTTCCTTTGTTTCATATTAAATGTCTTTAGATTTAAATTTGTTTCATTATAAAGATCGTTTTTCATTTTCAATATAAATATTAAATAAAATTCCTAATTGTTGTCCTTAATTTAAAAAAAAAGGTAAAACAGAAAAAGCTAGAAATTTTTAATATGTGTGCAAAAATCATAAACGTCTCTTACGAAATGAAGGAAGTATAATTCTAGATCTATCTAATCTATTAAAACAGAGTCCTATTTAATATCTACCATTACAAGTTGTCATTTAAATTTGGACTACCTTTAGAATAGCAAGTGTTTGGACATGTAAATGTGTTTGGTTCTTTGAATATATCAGTTTAACTTACAACTTAATTTAAACCAACATAGAAATACACATCTAATCGGTTATCCTTCATACCCAACTTAGACAAAACCAACATTAAAAATTAATTTAAATTTGGTTATCACACTCTGCGCCTGCAATACCTACCATTCCAGTTTTAATAATTACATTAGACAAATATACATTTTAAATGTACCCAAATCCAATCGTAATACATACCATTCCAGTTTTTATACCAACAAATTGTAATACATACTTTGATCATTATTCACCATATCAAACATTCCCAGTTATACAGAATTCTATTATGAACATAATATTATCTGAATATAAGTTTACATCATAGAAATTGTAAAATTTCATCATTGTTATCTAATTACATTACATATGATTTTTTTTATCTATTGAAGCCAACTATATGATTCAGGACTTACGTTCATTTAAATTTTGTATCTGTCTCCCATCGTTAAATATCTTTGATTATCAAAATCAAGTACAAAAGAATATTCTAACCAAAAGAATAAATGTACTCAAATCTATCCTCTAAAGATTGGATATTCTTTTCCCAAGATATTCGTCCATATATTTCGAACGCCATATTTATCAGCTTAACAATTACATTCTTATGTGTTCCATATCTTAACCGAATATAACAACTCCTACAAAATAGAGTAACCAGAATTTGTTTTCGATTTCATAAAATATGCAAATCAAAATATCCTAACGATACTCCTTCAATCTAATCTTTAGAAACATATCACTATAAAACATCTTCCCATTGCCTAACACTTTCTACAACTCACTATTAAAAAAACAGAGAAGCTAATGGCAATGGTTACATCAGACCGAATAACTTTGTTGAACGATGTCAAACCATTTAAATCAACTTGGAAGGTTGAAGTAAAGGTTCTACATTCATGGACACAGCGTTCTAACTACCCCGGTGGAGACTCTTTGCAGTTCATACTCGCAGATAAGACAGTAAGTGTTTCCATGACATAACTTTTATGTTTCTCAAAGGTTGTATTGCAGTCTGCTAAACTATATTATATCAAATGTTATTGTAGGGTGTTAAGATTCATTGTACCTGCAAGAGACTCTTCTTGGCTCGTGTTAAGAAACTTCAGGTGGGACAATGGAGGTTCATTGAGAATGTGTCCGTAACTCCTGCAGCTGGAAAGTACCGACCGACCAGTCATGCGTACAAGCTGACCATCATAAGTAACTCTAATGTCACCAATTCCTCCCTGAAAAATGATGATGAATTTTTGTCATTGACCACTTTCCCAGAAATCATGAATGGAAGTCTTGATTCAAATGTTCTAATTGGTAACTCATAATATAATTCCTTATATATCTATATTCTTCTGCTTATCTAAATTAATAATCCAAATTTCTTTGTATGTTTGTAGATGTTATTGGTCAAGCAATAGATATTGGAGATATGCAGGTTGTGCCAGTTCAAGGTAAAGAAACAAAGAAGCTGAAACTTACTTTGACTGATACAGAGTAAGTTATGAACATTACATTAGACAAATATACATTTTAAATGTACCCAAATCGTGTTTTTAATAATTTATATTTTTTCCTCTATTATCAGGGACCAC
>NC_027755.1:26366753-26367524 GCF_000695525.1 Brassica oleracea var. oleracea
GATGAAACGAAAGCATCCTGTTTCCTTTGGAGCAGATGCTCATCGGAAACGTGCGCAATCTGCATCTAAACAAATAACTGAATCTTCCCAAACCAAAGATGTCCCCTTGACTGCAGTTTTTGCAAGAATATTGAATGATGTTACAAATAAGAACATTGCATAAAGTTGTCAGCCAAGAGTTTCAGTTACAGTGTCGAAACCTAATAACAAACGAGGTGGTGAATATTATATACTATTCCTATTTTGATATACAAAGTGTTTTGTACCATTCAATTCACACATATTTGTAACTCTTGGTGTAGTTTATTCTGAAAAAGAAAACAACGATTGTTCTCATCACAAGAACATGAGTCATCAAATCAAAGGTATATAGATAGTTACTGCCAGAGTTGTAGTAGTTGTAACTTTAGAGTCTGCAATTATTGTTAAGACATTTTTACAGTCATTAAGTAATTTCTTTTACTATGTATGCATCTCAGCTATCTACACTGGATCATATCCAAGTCAGCTCACATTTCAAACAAAATATTCACCAATTCCTAAAATGCCTAACACAAAGACCACAGAAACTGCAAGAGCGTCACGAATATCCACATTTGATAGACAACATAAAGGTATGCCAAGCCGATTAACAAAGTGATGAAAGCTCGAACAAAAGAGTTTGCGTATAAAAACTAAACATTTTAACTTTCATTATCTAATTCGTTTTGTTATGCAGGCATAACAACTACTTTTACTGGACCATGTCAAAATCATCTCCCATCTTTAAGA
>NC_027755.1:26367624-26372665 GCF_000695525.1 Brassica oleracea var. oleracea
TTTGTCCAAATAATATCCGCGCATAGCGCGGATCCGTATCTAGTTATGTCTTTATTATAAACATTTATTTGATTTTACATATTTCTACAATGTCTTTTCACTTATCTTTTTCAATTCTTAATTTTAGGAACCACTTTCTTAATAGTTGGTCCTTTCTTGATAATTCTTGATATAAGAGAAATTAACATAAAGGATATGCATGTTACGAAATGTATATTTTCCGATGAAATGTATATTATTGGGTTCAGTATTATATAATTGCACGTACATTTGATGTGTACGCCTGGTTATTGCTAGATTTGAAGGATGCACGTGAACATCTGGTGACCATGTTATCTAAAATATCTGAGATGTTGAATTATTCCAATAATTGTTGTGTGGATTGAAATTTCTCTGGATTAAAATATTGGTAACAGGTTGTTGTCAAAAGGAACAAGACGGTGCACGATGCGAGACCTAAAAGATAAATTATACTATTTGCTGTTTGTTGTTACGATCCATGCTTGGATTGTCGGGTTTGTTAGCTAATTTTCAATTATTTTTGCTTTCAAAAAGAATAAATTTAATTATATTTTTAGAATATCTATTTTATTAAAACTAAATTACAAAATAATACTTATATATATTTTTAAATATAATCTTACAGATTTTCATTTATTTTTAACTAATTGTAACCATTTCATTTTTTATTTTTCTAAATAATTCAAATGCATTATTGAAAAATACAAAACAATGCTTAACTATTTTTAAGTGTTTTATGACATTTTGTAGATTACTTTTTCACTATTTTTTACTGCCTAGTTTCATTAATTGTCTTTATCATCATAGTTCAACATTTTATTTTAAATGTTTACCATAATAATTCAGCATGTGTTTGAATGAAATTGCTCCATTTTTGACAAGAATTCAAAACCGTTAATAATTTTTTTTATTTGTGTACATAATTAGTCAGATATTGGTTTTGGGTTTCTCTTCGGATATGTGTTGCTTTTTTTGTATCATTTTCGGTTTTTAAATTAAGTTTCATTCAAATATTATAATTTTTAATGGGTTTTGAGTCGGTTCCTTCAGAATCTAAGCAGGTTTGGTTCTAATATGTAGAAATCTAAAAAGATTTAAATAACTAGTGTTCTATCCCGTACTACTACGTAAGGATAAAAAATTCTTAAATTTGATATCAAAATCAAGATGTATTAACACAACATTTATTATTGTGTCTGGCTATCTTACACAATATTGCATCATGCAGTGACATCATGCAATAATAATTGAAAAAACTTTAGAGAACGAATACGTCCGATAAAGACATTGAAAAAAACTGTAATATAAAAAGAAAACATAAGATATAATGAAGATGAATTCTAGTGGGAGAATACAACTTAAAGCTAGTTTGTAATAAGAATATGAAAACCACGGGGTGGTGGGTTAGTGGTCTTGAGCTAGTTATCACAACCGATACAGACCCGAGTTCGAATACCCCCTGTGACCATGGAATGCTTTACGTCCTCCCCAAGTTTAAATTTAACGCGGTGTTGGTGCCGGGTCCTTGGGTAACGGGTATTAGTGCCGGCTGGTTCCAGACCAGGGGGATTAGATGGTTGGCAATCGGAAACCACGTGCGGATTACGAGTCTATGGGCAGTTATTACCATATTTTAAAAAATTTACCAAAAATATAAACTAACATTAAATGCAATTTTTCATGTCATATTAAGCTATAAGACATGTAATCAATTTCAGTAGACATGTCATATTTGTTTTGTGAAATTGATTATAGAAAGAACATGTAGCAAAATCACTTTGTAAATATAGTCTAGGGGATACAGTTTAACTAACAAAATATAATACAAACATACGGTCATTATTATTTGTATTATATAATATAAACATACGGTCATCAACCAATGCAAGTTAGCCTAGTGGTCTTGAGGGAGCAAAACGCTCCAATACGGAGCCTGGTTCGATACGCTCCGGCCACATAATTATTTTTTTCTCTAGTTTTTTTAAGGCCATTTTCTCTCTCTTAGTTACACTTATACTTACCAATCAGATGAAAATATTTTTTTTTTAATCTTTCTTACGTTTGGTACTGTTTAATCAGAATTATATACTGCTTTATATTTTGGGTTAATTTGCATACTAGCCATATTGAGAGACAATATTAACAAAATAACCATGTAATAAAGTGAGTGATGGATGAGACAATTTGAAACAAAGTTGGACAAAACTATATTTTATGCGTGTGTGCTTGCATCTTATGAAATGTACAGTTTATGTATTATATTGTATATATTACACATATAGTATAGTTCAAACAACTAATATCAATATGTATATTAATCATTTGATTTGTTCGTTTTAATAACTGCAAAAGATTTTAAAAGAACGGAAATGTGAAGGAAGAGAGTAAGGAGGAAGAAGGAAGAGATAGAGCGAGAGAGGAAGAGAAAAAAAAAACAAATAGAAGGAGAATAAAGAGAAAGAAAAAAAAAAGAATTAAGATGAAGTGAAGATATAAGTAGGAGGAGGGCAAAGAGAAAAGTGAGAAGTATACGAAGAAGAATGAGAAAAATGGAAGAAAAAACTGAAAAGAAAGAAAAAAAGAAAAAAATTTAATATACTATATTATTTTGATAAAATAAAATATTATATTATAATATTTATAATATAGTAATAGTATATGATATAAGGGCAACAATGCAAAAAAAAAAGATTGTTTTATAGCAATATTATAGGGGAGAAAGAAGTGAGGGAGGAGGGAAAAAAGGAAAGGAAAATGAAAATGAAGAAAATGAAAAGAAAAAATGAGAAAAAAGATGAAGTAAAAAAGAAACCAGAAGAAGGGAAAAAAGAGCCAGGGGGATGGAGAGAAGAAAAAAAAAAGAAGAATGGGAAATATGAAGAGGATGAAGTTGATTTATAGCAATGTTATATGGAAAAAAGAAGTGAAATAGAAGGAAAAGAAAGAAAACGAAAAGAATGAACAGAAATAAAAGAAAGAGAAAAAACGAAAAATCATAATGAAGTGGAGAAAAATAAGAAAGAGGAGGGGAGATGAAAATAGTAAGGAGAATTGAAAGAAAAATAACGATGAAAATGAGAAATGGAAAGAAGATGAAGATGAAAATAAAGAGAATGAAAAAATTGTTATAACATACTATACCGTGTCAGTAAAATAGTATAGTATCCGGATGGATTTTATTTCGATTGAAAATTTTACAAATCGATATGTATGTATTTTGAAAGATTATGTTACAGCACTACAAATTCAAATATAACAGAGCTTTGAAAAACAATTTCCAATGGATAATGCAAGTTCCCTCTAATTTATTTGTTTATAATGCATGATATAAACTATTATATATGCATATATAATATAGCATGGATATTGAAATCATATTGAAATTATAGAAGAGTATTTTGTTCTATATGAATGATAGAGAATAGAATTAAATATTTTTATTTAACCAGATCATATAATTTTAAGAAAAATATATCTTAAAAAAAAGAGTAAGTTATAGCGTATGTAAAAAATACAGATAATTTTTTTAATATGATAGCTTATATATATATATTGTTTAAAAAAGCTATAATGTAAATAATTTAAGATGAGGTGAAATTCTTGTTAACAAAATATGAACACAAAAAGAAGAAAGATGAGAGACATTTTCACGACCATTTGTCAAACTTAAAAGGGTATTTTGTCCAAAAACCTAATAATATATAACATATTATAACCATAAGCTTCATATGGTTATATAGTTAATTAATTTTTTTGTTGGTTATACAATGCAATTCTCTTTAATTCTTACTGTTTTTAAACGAAAAATAAATTACACTTTTTTGTCATCTAAAATTTTATTTTTCAAATACATAAAAATCCCGAAAGAGGTGATTACAAGTCGGAACATCAAATCTAAGTCAGCAATTTAGATGATACTTAAATCTTGAAGACACAAGCAGACGGTTGGTATAGAACAAACTCAGAACCTGAAAGAACATAAGCTAAACCCCTAACCAACCTCAAATATTTTGAAAAGCCACCAAAATTCACACATTTGTCGTTCATAGAACTTGCATTAACAAGCAAAGGGTTGGGGTCTATGCCAGTCTCGAACAAGCTCCCAATCTATTGAAGTAACAAGAACTTAGAACCATTGAACCATCTCGATATGACCCAGTTTTGGGAATCCGCCTGCAAGCACTAATATCTCAAAAAGACCAAACAATAGTGACTGATCAAAACTCAAAGGCAAACAAACATAGCTTAGAAATAATCTATTTTTTGCTTTTTCATTAGTAAGAAATAGAGTATGATTGAAGTACTGTTGCTTCATCTTATATTTTAAATCAATATGGAAGAAAAAATGGAGTTTTATATGGAAGATGCTCTCAGAGACAAACACAAACAACTAAACAGAACAAAGTCTAAGAAATCTAGATGGTAATCAAATTAAAAAAGAGAAAATCAAGGCGTCACGTAAGTAAAGGAAAATTGTCGTTGTACAACGCCCTCCAACTCCAACTCCAACTAAAACTCGCCATCAGACCTTGAACAGGCTCACCACGTGCATTCTACGCACCACCACACCACGTCAAAGCAAAGAGAAGTTTTCCGTATACGAACCTTATTTTACAGCCGATAACCATTAACCAACCACCACAGACAACCAGATCTGTCAAGATCAGAGTCAGCGGAGTCTGATTTGAGATTCTCTGCTTTAAATCTGAGATTTGAAGCTTTATTTAAAATTGAAAACCATTTAGAAATAGAAAACATCTACAACAGCTAGAACACACGATCACTTCTCACAGTACGACCGTCGTCTAGAGAAAGCGACAAACTTTTTTTTCTCACTCTCTGTTTTTTAGGAATTCCGTGGATATTAAATTACGCTTGGCCTTTATTTTTTCTTGTCGTTATTACTCTACTATTTTCATAATTACTCCAATTGAATTACTCTTAGTTACTCCATAATTTATCATTCACACCCTAAATATATGTTGGAGGTAAAATATTTGTCATATATATATATATATAT
>NC_027755.1:26372993-26406594 GCF_000695525.1 Brassica oleracea var. oleracea
AAAAAAAAGGAGGTTAGTTTTGTGTTTGACTTTAAGTTATAGGTCAATTCTGCAAAAAGCTCTATATTAATTATGAAAAATACAAGAGAAATTTCACGTTGAGAACTGTCATTCAAAAATAAAACATCTTTTTTTTTGAAACTCAAACTTCATTAAATTCATTACTCAATGTTAGTTGGTGCCATAATGGCAAGCTCAGCTGATAAAACAAGTTTTGCTAAGCCATCTGCAACTACATTCCTCTCACGAGGGATCCACACAAAGGAAATAGAATCAAAAGAGGAGGCAAGCTCTATGATATCTGTCACGACTCCATAAAGCTCCGCCGCAGAGGTCTCCAAATTCAGAGATTTGATGAGGGTTGAAGAGTCCGATTCACACCGGATCTTTGAGATTCCGATCTCCTTACATTGTAAGATAGCTCTCCTCAGCGCGAGGCCTTCTGCCATGAGAGGAGATCGAACAAAGTGCTCTGGGGCTGAGAAAGAGGAACATACCCCATCATCATTGATCGTCCATCCGAGGCCTTCAATTTGATTTACTTCATTCCAAGCTGCATCAGATCTGACCGTAGCCGCACCTGCAATCAACATCAGAGGTCTGGCAGCGCGCTTTGGGTCTGCAGAAGGTTTTTGTTGGCATTGGTTCCATTCACGAGCTGCTGCGATCGCTTTGGAGCGTACATCTTCAGATGAGCATCGGTGATCATTGAAAACCAGATTGTTCCTCGCTAACCACAAATGCCAGAGGATCCAGGGAGCCAGAGGACCCTCCCCCACTCCAGTTGGAGGTAGATTCTTTCGCACTTCACATTAATTTATCAACTGAAATTCCAATAATTTCCTATGCAGACGAGGTAAGATAGAAATCCTAGATTCCAAGTCAATGTGTCAAGCAAGCAATCAATAAATTTCTATAAATCCAGAAGACTAGAACTCTTAGGGCATCTCCAATACAACACTATTTTTTCTTCTATATTTTACACTAAAATAGAGTAACTCTAATATGGAGCTGGATTTGCTCTAGTGGTTTACTCTATAATAGAGTTACACTATTATAAAGTAAAACTAGGTGGTAACAGGCACCCTTGTGCGGGATGAGAATATAAAAAAATTGTATTTATATTTTACTTTATTATTTCAACTTTATATGTTGGTTACATTCTTATATTAGGTTTGTATTATTTGAGTTGTGAATTTGTTATATATAACATATTACTGGGTTTTATCTAAAATAAAAATGGTGGTATTTTATATGGACATTTAAAATTTAAAAAGGAACTACGGACTAATTAGATAATAACATTATTTAAAATATTGATTGTCCATATCTATACTATTAAAGCAGGATCCTATTGTCATAATTACCTTAGGGGCATGTTTCCTTCACTAACATTGCATGTTTCATTAAGGTCAATTAAGTAATATTAATAACAAATCTATATTGGGTCATTATTTTTGGATCCAGCCCAAATCAAATCTCTCTTGGGCCATTTGGGCCTATTAAAAAATCAGATTCAATTCTCACCTTTTTTTTTTCCTTTGGACCATTGAGTCCAAGTTCAAATAATTTTTTTTCAACTATTCTTAATTATTATTTTTTCTTTTCTTAATATAATTTAAGCATTCATAAAAATAATTGAATTTTTTTATTGAAAAGTATAAATCTTTATTAAAAGTATATAATTTTTTAATTAAAATATTAACCCCATAATAAAATTAATTTATCAGAGTTATACCAACTTAATTCATTAAAAAAATAAAGTTTAATTTTTTTAACATAAATAGTCATTTAAAATGAAATACGATAAATAAAAATAAAATTTTTAAGTCTTTTATAAAATAAAACACAAATATATGAAAATGTGACATTTACTAAATATTTGTCAATTGAAAAAAAAAACAAAAATAAACCCGCGCTTTGAAAGCGCGGGTCAAAATCTAGTTGGAGGTTAATTTCCCTTTTGTGAATCAATTTTAAAAGCTGAATTTTAACCTAAACATAGCAGAAAAACGTTTGATCCAGTTAAATAAGTTAACATCCGTCACAATACTGAAAATTCAAGTTTTACAAGAAGAGAACAGAAGTATATAATGACAAAAATAATTTAAAACTTAAAAGTCTTTTGATGCAGACATCTCCAATTCTTTCTGCTAGGACTAGCCCTGGGACGGATCCGGATATCCGGGAAATTTAGGGTATCTGGATTCGGATCCGGATCCGTCGGATCCGTGGATTTAATATCCGAATCCGGATTCATGGTTTCCGGATATCCGGGTTTCGAATATCTGTCTCGATATTCTATTATCCGCGGATATCCGGATCCGTCAAAATAATTAAAAATAATTTTTTAACAAAAAATATTAATTTTTTTAACAAAAATACTAATTTTTTAATATAATACATAAATTAAATATTAATAAATATATTTATATATGTTTATAATATTGTAAAACTAAAATATAATATTATAAGATTAATTCATGTATAAATATTAATATATCAAATATAAATATTAATAAAATTTAAAATTTAATGTATTTTAAAAATACGGATCCGGATCCGGATATCAGGACCTAAAAATTACGATATCTGGATTCGGATTCGGTTTGCACGGATCCAAGATTTTACTATCCGGATTCGGATCCGGACACCCCAGATATCCTATTTTCGGAGCGGATCCGGAGCGGATCTCGGATCGAATCCAGATCTCGGATAATAAGTCCCAGGCCTAGCTAGGACAATTTACATTAACTCGACTCACCACAAACTTAATAAACAATATAATGTTGTGCGCCTTTGGACCAACTAAGAGGCTCTACACAAAAAATGAGTGGATCTGTTGTAGTACTGAAATCCGTGGCTCAACCAGAATCTCACCAAACCTTCCAAACATGCCACCTAGGAAATACAAGCGACAGAGATTCAGTCCAAGGCGCATATCTCAATAACCAGAAAGAATTTTGGCATGAAACCAACTTTTACCGAAGGCCAACTAAACAATTTATCACTAAGGTTTGGAATTACAAGAAAAGATTCAAGGAGGAAGAAGTTGTGGATTTTACAAACTGGAGGCTTCGCAGCCTGTCCAGTTCCGAGTATCAGCCATTGGAAGTGGATTTCAGCCCAACCATGAAGCGTCCTTCTCTAGAAATATTCATGGATTTCAAGATGAATATCTTAAATTTCCAGAAAGCCTTAATTCAGAAAAATTGGTCAAGGGAAAACCAAGATGCAATCAATTTCCCAAAACCGGCCAAACCGACGTCAATTTAAGATACAAGGAGAACACTATCTACATTCATTTGGCCAAGATTCTCATTATTAAGCCTCCAACGGCTAGTTTTCATGGAGCCATCAATTCCTTTGCTTGACTTTATTAGTTTTCTTTTATCATTTTTAGACTGTTAGAGAGTACTAAGGTTGAGCCTATATAAGCTCAATTAGTTTGTCTTTGTAAATTACCCTTGAAATTTTATGAATGAAAATCAGTTTTTTTTTCTAGTTTTGTCAAAACTATTGTTCTAAGTCTTTTGAGTGTATGAAAAGCAACTCTGTAGCAACCTGACTTATCAACGATCCGCTTCCATAGATCTTTGTGGTGTCCATCAATCCATTTCCACCCACTAACCGATCTTGAGAGTGATATACATCAAGCAAGACCGGTTCCATCTTCATTCATCTTCCATCCATCGATTCTTGTTGAGAGTGATACACATCCAGCAACAAAGATCCCATCTCCATCAATATATAAATTTTCTATTTGTTCTTATTCATAATATCATTCTGATTCATATTCATATTTGTTTCTGTTTGCATCATGAAAACTTATAAAAACTCATAAAAATCTATTCTCTTTGTTTTTCAGGTTTCCGCTTGCTTCCACCAGTGGCGGAGGCACATAAGGTGAGAGGGCGGCAGTTGCCCCCCATTAATATTTTTTTAATTCAGTACATATTATAGAGTAAAATATTTTTTCCCACATATCAAATATCCTACTTGCCCCCACTACTTTTTTCTTTCCTCGGTTTCCTTTTTTGTTTAATTGATTTTTGTGTATCCAGGTAGAGTTACTTTTTTTCTTTTTTTTAAGGAGATCATTATATATCTTTATAAATAAAGTTGACAATATCTGCCTTCTCAGACGTCCACATCAGCATTCAACATGGGGCAAATTGTGCCACCTATCCTCATATTTTAACTCTCCGTATATGTCGCTGTATTTGTTGGGCGCTAATTAACTTTACAAACCAGGCCCATTGCTTATTAGGGTTTCGTTCGCTCACGCATACAGAGGTTCTGATTCGAGTTCAAGCGACGTGTCAAACCGAAACCGAACCGAAAACAGAAAAAAACCGGAACAGAAAAACCGAACCGGAACCGAATCAAATTACCCGAAACCGAAACCGAACCAAAACTCTCAAATATCTGAATGGTTCCTAAATTTGTATATCTGAATAACCAGAACCGAACCGGAACCGAACGGGTACTCGAATATCCGAAAAAACAAGTATCCACTTTCTAATATAAGGTAAAATGTCATCAACCCCACTCGAACAGGAAGAGTGAGAACATTGTTATCATCATATCATGTTATCTTTTATGTACTCTCTTATATTATACATATATATGGTATTTTTATATTAGAATTCAATAAATACTTATAAAACTAGCACTTTATTGGTTCGAACTCTAGTTGGATTCACAAATATGCAAGTGTGTAACCACTAGACCACTTAGATTAACATATTAACTCATATATTTTGTATATGTATATTTGATTCATTTATTAAATGGGTAACCGAAACCGAACCGAAACCGACCAAAACCGAACCGAAATCTCATAAGTACCTATTGGGTATAAGAATGATTTATCTGATATACCCGGAACCGAATGGTTCCTACCCGAAACCGAACCGAATACCCGAATGCCCAGAGCTACCTCCGAGCAAAGCCTATGTAACGTCTCCCATTTTTGGCTATCATCTCCATTAATCCAAGCTTCAATGTCGTTCCACCACTCCTCCCACTCTCTCGCATTTAAACTTCCCCATCATCCTCAAACGTAACCGTTTGGAGCTCCTTCTATAAATGGGTTCTTTGCAAGCGATGAACATCCTCACTACTATGAAATCCAAAAAGTCAAACTATGTCAAGCATCAACTTCTACCACGGCGAATTTGGACACTCATCTTGCCGATTAGAATTCAGGACGCCTGGAGAAATCGGTTCCCTGGAAACCTCTGCAGTTAATGTTACCTTATCTTCGAGCACCATCCAGACTTCGAGAGAATTGTAATGCGTCATAACGATGGCATCGTTACGCCCCAAACCAATAGTTTGATCTCCCACTTTTTCTTTGAAAACTTCTTCGGCTTTCACTTCTCATGAAGTTTTCTTTTTGTAATTAGGGTTGTTGCAGACTGGGTGCTCCGTGGTACCAGATGATTATATTAGAGCAGAACTTAATCGGTCTCCTCTGTTGACTGATTTCTTAGAAAGTTTTAGCGCTCTCCGCCGTAAAGTCTACGATCACCGGAGGTTTTTTTTCCATTACCCAAATCTCTAAACTTTCAGTTTATCTTAATATTTGATGAACACTCTATGAATATTGAATAGAGAATGACCATTTATCTTAAGAGTGTTTTAGATCTACTTTCCTTAAAGTGTTGTGTTTTTGACCTTGCTTATGTTATTGCTACGAACCTTAACAGGAAAAGTGAAGTACTCTCAGTCTCGGGTTTAGTGGACTCGAGAATAAGGTAAACGTCATTGTGTCAGTTTATATTCTAAAGCAAATGTTTACGGGACCTTACATAGAATTTCAACGTGTTGGACACACTTTTCTGTTGAACCATGAGTGCGTCCTTTTCTTATTCTCTTCCTTAAACCATGTAATTTCTTATGGAATGTCCTTAATGTTATATTAGATGGTGTATTTTCAATCTTACTCTTCTAGCTTTCATGTGACATGTGTTTTTTCCCTTGCTGGAAGAGCATGACTTCTGCAATCTTTGTGAGGATGTTTGTCATGGATATAGAAAGAAACGTTGGGGTGCTACGAATCCAGATTTGATTTAAACATCCCCTAGCTGGTCACTAAAGCTAATGGTTGCCATCCTCACTTGATTGCTCCTAAGGAAGGTTACCATCGTCTCATTGAGTCTTCTATTGAATTCATGGGAGGCCCTTCTGAGGGATATATTACATTGTGCCGTCTCTAACTTACACCTTTGATATTAAATGAATCAGCGGCCTAACAAAAACATGCAATAACCATCTTTCTTTTTTTTTGGTGTGTCTAATATTTTCAGTCTCATGCGATCCTCTTGAAGGATATGGACAAGTCTGTGATTGATATGTCATATGTTATTAATATATATACTATCTCCCCTTCTGTTAGTAATATATATACTATCTCCAAGGTGTAACTTACTTTGGTCCATTGTTATAGAAGTATTGAACATGTGCATGAATTAAATTAATACCTATCTATGAGAGTGTAGGTTACAAACGCGGCCTTTGGAAAAATGTGGGAGGAAAGTAAGAAAGCAACACTGCTGGTGGACCGAAGAGTGTAACGCGGCCATTGGACAAATGTGGGAGGAAAGTAAGAAATCAACACTGCTGGTGGACCGAAGAGAGGAAAGCGGCCATTGGACAAATGTGGGAGGAAAGTAAGAAATCAACACTGCTGGTGGACCGAAGAGAGTAACGCGGCCATTGGACAAATGTGGGAGGAAAGTAAGAAATCAACACTGCTGGTGGACCGAAGAGAGTAACGCGGCCATTGGACAAATGTGGGAGGAAAGTAAGAAATCAACACTGCTGGTGGACCGAAGAGAGTAACGCGGCCATTGGACAAATGTGGGAGGAAAGTAAGAAATCAACACTGCTGGTGGACCGAAGAGAGTAACGCGGCCATTGGACAAATGTGGGAGGAAAGTAAGAAATCAACACTGCTGGTGGACCGAAGAGACCTTTAGGTTGCATAATTTTTGTAAGATGATCTACTCTGGAAAACAACATGCCGTGTTGTTTTAATAAAACATTACAAAGTTTGTTCTGCTGCCTCTTTGTTTGTGTTCGTTTTTGGCCATCACCTTATATGCATGAGTTCTTGACATCAAGTATATTTGTTTAGTTATGTAGAGAACTTTACTCTTTTGGTGTTATTAAATCCTTTTATTATTCAAACTGAAACAAACAAAAAAAGTCATCGACTCAGTCTCTCACGGAAGCTATTTATAAAGCATCAAACCATTTAGAAATAGAAAGAAAACAGAGACAACTCTAATTGTTTCTGAGGTGTTCGATATAACTACAAATTCCATCTTACTAAGAAGATATTAATACAATTTTCATCTTACTAAGAAGATATAAGTAAGGAAGACACCTATTAAATATAAAATTGAGTGAATGCTTTGACTTTTTCAAGTAACAAAAAAAAACATAGGCCACTTTTCCAAATGATGAAAGCTTCGAGAGATACTATTGCCTTCATTAAATCATTATGGAGCCAATTCTCTATCCATGGAGAACAAGTCTTGAGACGGGCGCAGGCGCACATTCAACAATTAACTTTTTCTCGGTGACTAAAAATTATATGATTTAAATTAAAATAAACCATTTATTCATTTATAATAATTTTAAATAATTTTATATTAAAACTTTGAAAATATACATAAATTAAATTTATAAGAAACTATTATATTAATTATTTCATAAAGAATTGACATAATATATATATGGGTGACTAAAAATTATATGATTCAAATTAAAAATAAACGATTTATTCATTTATAATAATTTATAATAATTTTATATTAAAACTATGAAAATACACATAAATTAAGTTTATAAGAAACTATTATATTAATTATTTCATAAAGAATTGACATAATATATAGTATTAGATTTAATATTTGTATATTACTATTAAATTTTAGATTTTACATAAAAACAAAAAAACATGATTTTTTTTATTTACATGACATATGGGTTTTTTTTAAAACGGAAGCATGATTCTAAAACGGAATATTAGGCTTCTAACGTGCTTTTAAAAAGAATATCTTAGAAGTGTTTTAGAAGGGAAATTCCATAAACCTCCATGACGTTCCGATTCCGATTCCGTAGCAGGAATTAGACGTCTGATGAAACTTCCGTGGCTGAAATCGAAAAATCCATCATATAAGACCCCATTATTTTGAATATATATATATATGACCCCTACAGTTTCAAATCACATTAAATATATCAGAATTATACTTAGGTTTAGTATAAAATTAATTAAAAATATGTTCAGTGTAATATTTTTTTATACAAATAACAGATACACAGGACTTGAAAATATTCCAAATTGTTTGGCCATCAATAGATCTATTAAAATTACATGTATATCAAAATAAAATATCAATGCATAAAAATTTATATAATTAGGTTGTAAATATTAATATAAGCTTAACCATTTCAATAGATTTATATTTTACAGCCAAAAAATATTGATCAAACTAAATGAAATTTAAATTTATTAATATGTTTGTCAATCCAAATTAATTTATTTTGAATAGAAGTTCAAATTTTACTTAGGATATCACATAAGATAATCCAATACACACTATTAATGTTATTCATGCGTTTATTAGTTTTTTCAATAGTTTAATATATTATTTTAATTTAAATATATATTTTTATGAAATCATTCGTTAAGTAAAAATTAAGTAATTTATGGGAATCAAGTTTTCCATTGATTTAAATTAAATATCTTAATGAAACAACAAATACTCAAATATGGAATTAATTTGGTTTTCTTATTTATATAATTAAAATCAGAAAGTTTTATATATAATTATATAATAGTCAAAATAGGATAATTCATCTATTAAATATGTCTCACATTGGTTTTAAAATTTTAGATGCTTTATAATAAAAAGGGTTAATACATCCTTTTAAAATATAAAAAAATTATAATATACAATTTTAAAGTATTGGTGATTTGAAAAAATATTTTTGTTTTGATTGACCGCTTCCAGAATATAAGACCTATTATTACAAAGTCATAGCAAAACAACAGAAACTAATACCTGAAGTTGAAAAATATTTTATGTGAAGGTTAATACGACTTTCATGCATATATTTAAATTTTACTAACTATTTCATTTCTGTAAACCTCATAATAAATGACGTAGGAATTAGAACTAAAATAAAAATAAGTTATAATTTTGAAAAATAGTTTATAAAATGATAATAAATTTTGATAAATTCACTAAAATAAATTTTAATATTTAAAATATATATTTAAATTATTGTAAAAATCCGACGCGTAACGCCCGTAAACCACTAGTATAATTTAAGTTTATACATTAATCAATAAGTGTTGATACATACGGAATGGACCCATATGATATTTTAGTTATCTAAAAGACTTGCACTACATTTTTTTTTATATATTTCTGTAGAAAGCAAATACATTTTTAATTCTACTCTTCAAATAAATTGCAGTAATTAAATTCATAAAATACCTTTTGCAAAACTAATTGCGTTTTAAGTGATATACTAACAGTTTTTTTTTTGACAGCAAGAACATTCACAGATTCATGTTGACTCTAAAAACCAGATCGGTAACACTGCATCCATGTGTACGACGAAAGACGGTTGTTTCCGAGCACTGCATGCTAAGCTATCCGCCCTTAGGTTCTCCGTCCTAGGTACATGATCAATTTCTGAAGAAACTTCTTCTCAAAAGCTTAATATCTTCCAGGTAGCTTTCAAATACTGGTCATTCTTCTGGTTCCGAAACCATCTTCACCAATTGAGAAACAATCTGTTGCAAACGTAACCTTAAACTGTCTTAAATTCTTCATGCATTTCATTGCCCAAATTAACACCACCATCTCTGAATGAAAAGGTGATAAACATGCTCTTACATTCATTGTCCTTAATAAACCATCAAAACCTGGTAACGTGCTAAACCAGCCTTGCCATGAAAATATGTCCTTATCTTTCCATGAACCGACTAACAGTTATTTTTATATTACCAATTTCTTACAACAAGAATTTAAATTAATTTTACACGATTCATCATATATAGTATATATTGTTTTTTTTAATAAATATATAACTAAATAATCAAAATACAATGACTAAGATAATATTTTATATTTTTTAAAACAATTTGGTAATTTTGTAGAAAATAATAGCAAAATATAAAATATGTTTTGCAATGGTATTTTTTGTTGATTTGTAGTTTTAAAATATCATATTAAAATATTATATTACTATTAAAATATTATGAAATTTAATAATAAAATATAAATATATTCATTTTTTAATTTTTCCCCCAATAAAATAAATTATGGCTCCTCCGCCACTGGTTTCCACCAATTATCAATTCGTGGGTTCTCCTCCCGACACCTCTTGTGCCTACAACATTTTGGTATCAGCGCTCAAGTTCCTGAATCAGGTTCAATCTATCCTTGTATCTCATATTTGCGTGCATTTGTTTTTCCATTTATAAACTGAGAACTCCATAAAAATTGTTTATTTTTTGCTTCAAGTTTTTGTTTCTGCATATTTTGTTCTTGATGTTCTTATAAACCACGAAAAAGAAAAAAAAAGTTCAATTTTTTAATTCAATAAAATTCAAAAATCCCAAAAGAAAGTGTTTGTTTCCTTTTTGTTTTGTTTCCGTAATCAAAAACTGTCAAAACAAAATCTGCATTTAAGTTGTTTCTATTTTCTTTGTGCATTGCATATCAAGTCAAAAAAAAATCATCCTAGTTTTTTTATTAGACCATTTTATTTGAAGTATTTCATGCATATCATATTGCATGCATTTAAAAAAAAATCATTCATCATAAGTTTAAATCATTTGTAGCATATTGCTAGGTTTATTGCATTTCTTAAACTAAAAACTCAAAAAAAAATATCTTTGTTAGTTTGTTTCCATATTTTCTTTCCATTTGTGTTTAATATCCTATTCGAAATTGCATCAAGAAAACCAAATAAAAATATTGCATCTTAGTTTATATCATTTTCAATCCATATTTGCATAATTCTAGGTTTAGTGTAAGTTGCATTGTTGCATTTGTTTTGTTTGTTCTACCAGCACTTCCCTATATTTCACTTGGTCTTTGAGAGAGTTTTCAGGGAGAAATGGGAGAGGCAGCAGAAGGCCAAGATCTGATGGCAAATATTCAAAAGATCAAAGCCCAATTGGATCGGTTGGAAAAAAGGAACAATCTGTCTAGGAAAAAGACACAAGGCCGCGATCAACACATGGAAAAAGAAGATTTGGAGATGCACTAGAGGCTGGATATGTTGAGCCCAAACCACCGGATCCCTCATGGATCACCCCAAACCAAACTTCTTCAACCCATGAATACTTAACTCATTCTTATCATGGTTATAAATCTGCTAATGAAGTTATACCTTATTCTTTTTCAGGAAGCAGATGGTCAGACGACTATCTCTCATGGGAAAGAACCATGGATGATTACTTTTCATACCATGGTGTGCCAAATAATGAAAGGCTAGCACAAGCCATCAAGCAACTCTCCGGAAAGGCATACTCATGGTGGAAAAGAGTAGATCACGCACAAGGTAAAAGTCCAGAAGAGGTTGTCACCAACTGGGAAGATCTTAAATGGGTCATGATCAGGAAGTATGTGTCTTCAAGCCCCTCACCAGAAATGAGAGAAAGGTATCCAAGATGATTTCTAAAGCTTGGTTATAAAGAGGCGAGAAGAGTAGTACCACAAGATAGTCAAAGAAACTTGCTTAGACAAGCAAACTCTCAGCCAAACCAGAGGCACAAAGATTACTATGATCAATACCATCATTATAAGGTCCCAAAAGCCATGGAGAAGAAATTTGTCAGCCAAGACACGTTGGCCAGATCCCAAGAAAAATCAGACAAACCGATATTTCAAGCAAAGGCTATGGTAAGTTCTATACTTGATAAATTGGTTTATAAATCATCTCCCACTGGTATGAGTCACTTGTCTTTTCAAGACACAATGTCATCCATGTTGCTTAATGATCCAAAACCAGTGACTAAAGTATCACACCAAGGTAAGTGTCTAACACCATCTTTAGATACTAGTATTGACGTTTGTGCTCTTGGTATAGGGGGAAAAATGAAAGCTATATGCTTACTGAAGTTCCAAGGAAAGAACCAGACCATAAGCTCAGCCATGAACTTACTTCCAAGTGGAAACCGAAAATTGAAGAATGTGTTGTTCAATTGCCAAGGCTTAAGGTATGTTTCACATTAGACCAGAATTTTATTATTAACTCCATGACAAGATTAATGCACTTGTCTTGTCCAAGATTATGTGAAATAGGTTTAGGAACAGAGGAGGAGTATACTGCTAAGAAAAAAGAGACATCAACCATGATGTTACAAACGGCTGAACCATTGCCATTAAAAGTCAGCCTAATCAAGGTAAGTGTCTCTAATTTAAAATCGCCCTTATTACTTGATAAAACAGACATCATGCACTTGTCTTTGCCAAAAAGTTTTGATCCATGAATAAAAATAAGAGAAGGACATCCAAACCGAGGTCAAGAGTTGCAAAGAAGACAGCCAACCAACACAAGTTGTCCAAAGAAGAAAATCATTCTTCAGCTTGTGGAAGCTATCAAAGTAAGTCTGGAACTTTCAAATTGTGTTTATCAGTGTCCAAACACATATATAATGCACTTGTTTCTTGTCCAGAATTTTGAGATTATTTCAGGTTGCCAAGAAGAAAGCTTCAAAGAAATCCCACCGGATTCTCTTATGTTGCTAAGAGAATCAACTCCAAGGGAGGCCAGAAACGTGGCCACCAAAAATTTTAAGGACCATCCACCTCAGAATAGATGCAATGACCATGTCCAGAGTAGAGGCGTGATACTTTCCTATCTTCTCAAAGGAGAACCACCTGATACACATCCCATTCCCAAACCGAAACAATACCAAAGTAAGGCTCTAGAATCTCAAAAGAGAATGAAAGCTGACTTGCTCTATCTTGATGCAGGTTATACAGTTTCGAGGTTGAAACTTTTTCAAGAGGGAGAGGATGTTGCAGTCCGTAAAACCGTGGCTCAACCAGAGTCTCACCAAACCTTCCAAACCGGCCACCTAGGAGATACAAGCGACCAGAAGGACTTTTGGCATGAAACCAATTTTCACAGAAGGCTAACTAAACAATTCATCACTGAGGCTTGGAATTACAAGAAAATCTTCATGGATGAAGAAGTTATGGATTTTACAAACTGAAGGTTTCCCAGCCAGTCCAGTTCCGATTATCAGCCATTAGAAGTGGATTTCAGCCCAGCCATGAAGCGGCCTTCACCAGAAATATTCATGGACTTCAATATGAATGTCTTAGATTTCCAGAAAGCCCGACTTCAGAAGAATTGGTCAAGGGAAAACCAAGATCCAATCACTTTTTCAAAACCGGCCAAACCGACATCAATTATGGAAAGTTGCCTACCCCTTTAATTTGGCTCGAACCAAACCTTTCTTTGGAAGCCATGCGATCATATCATCCATCCAGAAGTCATCCAAGACGTCCTTAGATGCACCAGCACCCAGAGGATCAGGCAGATTTTCATTTACTTCAACTTGCCTTATTTGGAGTCTCAAGCATTAAAACTCCAACAGCTCTTTTTCCTTTAGTCTATGCACGACATCAGCACCTTCCAAAACATAAGAAATTCCCAGGAAGCTCACTTACCCCCTAAAACCGTCCAGATACAAGGAGAACACCATCTACATTCATTTGGCCAAGATTCTCATCATTAAGCCTCCAACGGCTAGTTTTCACGGAGCCATCAATTCCTTTGCTTCCAAGTTTATTATTTCGACTTTATTATTTCGACTTTATTAGTTTCCTTTTATCATTTTTAGACTGCTAGAGAGTACTAAATTCGAGCCTATATAATCTCAATTAGTTTGTCTTTGTATATTACCCTTGAACTTTTATGAATGAAAATCAGTTTTTTTTTTCTAGTTTTGTCAAAACTATTGTTCTAAGTCTTTTGAATGTGTGAAAAGCAACTTTGGAGCAACCTGAATTATCAACGATCCCCTCCCATAGATCTTTGTGGCGTCCATCAATCCATTTCCACCCACTATCCGATCTTGAGAGTGATATACATCCAGCAAGACCGGTTCAATCTTCATTCATCTTCCATCCATCGATTCTTGTTGAGAGTGATACACATCCAGCAACAAAGATCTCATCTCCATCAATCTATCCCTTTTCTATTTGTTCTTATTCATATTATCATTCTGATTCATATTCATATTTGTTTTTGTTTGCATCATAAAAACTTATAAAAATTCATAAAAAATCTATTATATTTGTTTTCAGGTTTCCGCTTGCTTCCCCCAGTTAACAATTCGTGGGTTCCCCCCCCCCCCCCCCTGTGCCTACAACAGGATCGAAGATGAAAAAGTATCATAGCTCTCTGGATAAATCGATGTCCGAACAGTATTACAACTCTCTAATAATTGAATTTTGTGATGACCTCCACCTTCTGCACCATGACTTATAGCTGCTGCACACGCACGCCAAACGTTACCGTCCAAGAACCAAAACCATGCGACTTCATGAACCGACAGGAAGAACCGCTACTCTATCCATACAACCTTTGGATACGGATGTGACGCGCTTTGTGTCCACTTACTCCTAGATAGAAGCCCAGTCACATTCTCAACCAAGACGATGCCTTACCAGACGGATAGACGGACCTTTTGGGTAATAGCTCATGACCCTCACGGTGCGTCATCTCTGAGCATCGAAGAAAGACAGCTTCTTTCGGTCGTCCGTTGCGCCACTCCTTCAGCCGTCTCACCATCGCAGGGACATATAGATCCGGGTCGAGGAGACGTCTCACCGTTTTCATGCACCGTCGTCGAGAGGGCTCCGTCATAGATCACAAAAGGGGAAAATCAAATTTGAAAAACCCTCGATTCTAAAAGCCAACCCTCACCTATGCTGTCCTCCTTAGGTCTCGCCATTACTCCACACGAAGCCGGGACGCAGCTCCAACATTGTTGACAAAACGTTGGAAGTGGTCTCGACAGCTCAGAAATTCACCATATCGACTTTGGATAAAGCAAGGAAGGAGAGAGGAAATGGAAAACCATATGGATGAAAGGAAGTTACGCCTCCAGTGACTGTTCCGATGGTTGCCGGAGCTAGGGAGTTGATGACGATGTCTTCACGAGATGAGAGAGTTTTTTTTTTCTCTTTTATTTTGGTTTTTGAAAAATCCAAAAAGACCACAAAAAAAGATCACAAAAAAAAAACCAAGAGAAAAGATACCCACACACGAGGTAAGCACTTGAATAGTTCTACACTGAGAAAGAGAGAGAAAGTAGATCTTCTTGGGTCCGGCGTACGGCCGGCGCGTGAGCGTGCGTGCTGTCGCCGGAGCCCATTTTCTTCCGTTTAAAATGTTCATGTCTGCTTCTCCTTCGTCTCCTCTCACCTTCTGCCTTGTCTGAGCTCTATTTCAGTCCCTATTCTTTGTTCTGGCTCGGTTATGGAGTAAAGACGCGGTCGCGGGGAGGAATTCGGTGAGGAAAGTCAGTCCGTCAGATCAAGGTTCGAATCCGGGAGGTGGAGGCTCCTACAGCTCCATCGCCGCAGGCCTTTCTCCGGGAGATGGAGGCTTACTCAGCTCTGTCGCCGCCCGGTTGTGTCGCTCGGATGGGGAGGCTCACACAGCTTTGCCGTCGCCGGCTTTTGTTTCCGAATGCTGGAGGCTCTCAAAGCTCTGTGCTGTCGGTTTGGTACCCGTACTAGTTTTGGGTTTTTAGTAACTGTGTTTTCTTATAGGTGGTTTGGGTGTAGTCTATTGTCTTCAGTTTTTTTGTTTGGGTCGGATTGGATGAGATCTCGTGAGATGTTGAAGCTCTTCAATGGCGATGACGATTACAAGAGAAGAAAGCAAAGTCTGTAGGCTCGGGATTCATTCTCGAGTGGGTGATTGGGTGATCCGGATGAGTTCTCGGTGTGTCCGATTGATGCTCTCTGTGGAAGGATCTCCGTTGGTGAAGGTTTGTGCAGCGCTTAGCTCCAATATGGCGCCGTGTTGATTCAGGCAAATCCATCGGATGGCGTCACGTATGTTGGGCTTAGGTCAGTGTTGGTGATGATGGTATGGGCCTTAGGCCATTATTGTTTCGGTTTTTTCGATATGGGCCTTCAAACCCTTTGTAAGGCTAACGGGCTTTAGCCTTTTTAATTTAATTCAATTTGGAAAAGAAAAAAGATACCAAATAAAAGTAACTTTAGTTTTTAATAACATAAATCGAAAGGCCTCTGCTAATTACGAAGCGGATCGGTTACTGTGAACTTATGGGCCTCAATTGTCTTTTGCTCCTTGGCCCAACTTCTGAAACCTGCAGACATAAAGAAAGACGGTCAAACGAAGTCTAATCCAAAAAGGAAACTTTGCATAATACGTTTGAAGATAGGAGAATCATAGCAGTATAAATAGGGGACCTAGGTCATTGTTAGCCATTACGGTTCAGAGAAATAGATAGAGATATAATTCAAGAGTTCGAGTCTTTTGCATTGTGATTTAAGCTTTCTATTGTTACACAAAGAGATTGGTTTCATATTCAAATAAAAGGAATACTTTTGGTTACGTTATTGTTCTAAGTTCTTAAAGCACAAGTAGGTTTAAACCTAACAAGTGGTATTAGAGCAATCCAGGTTTTGATTGCAAGGGTACTTGAACAAGAATGACTAAACCAAAGATCGAGAGAATCGCCGGTTCGATGGAACAGGAGATTTTTCGCTATGGAAGGTTTGAATGATGGCTCACTTTGGTGTCCTAGGGCTAAAGGATATCCTAACAGATGAGAAGCTTCTAATGGATTCACCAGTAAACAAGGAAGAAGGAGTTGATACCTTGAAGGAGACGGAGAAAAAGGAAGCTGAAGGCGTCCCGACCATTGATCCCGTCAAGCTTGGGAAATCAGAGAAAGCGAAAGATCTCATTGTTGTGAATGTGGGAAACCAAGTCCTAAGGAAGATCTGCCACTGTGAAACGGCTGCTGCGATGTTGACAGCTCTCAATACGCTGTACACGGAGACGTCCTTGCCGAATCGTATTTACCTGCAACACAAATTTTACACTTTCAAGATGAACGATTCAAAGACTATTGATGCAAACGTTGATGACTTCCTAAAGCTAGTAGCAGATCTAAATAATTTGAGCGTGGAGGTTGATGAAGAAGTTCAAGCTATACTACTACTAAACTCAATGCCTCAGCGATATGATCAACTCAAGGAGACCCTCAAGTACGGACGGGACACTCTCAAGATCAACGAAGTAACCGGGGCTGCACGATCTAAGGAGAGAGAGAGTTATTGGAAAGTGGTAAACTCTCTAAGTCTCAAGATGAGGGCTTATACGTTGAGGATAGAGGAAGGTCATCAAACCGATCAAACAAAGGAGGCAGCAAGTATGGGAAAGGAAGATCTCAGAGCAGATTTGGGAGATCGAAATCTTGACCGAAGTATGACAAGAACAACAAGGGTTGTTTCATCTGCGGCAAAGAGGGACATTGGAAGAGGGAATGTCCAGACAGGAGGTCTAATAAATCAGCCAACGTTGCAGAGGAACCGAAGCAACCATTAGTGCTAACGGTTAGCACTAAGGATTCCAAAGAGGAATGGGTAATGGACTCCGGATTTTTTTTCCACATCACTCCAAACAAAGACGTACTGTTTGACCTAGAAAAATTCGAAGGAGGCAAAGTTCTAATGGCAAACAATACACACTGTGATGTAAAAGGTATTGGTAAGATAAGGATCGTGAGACCAGATGGAACCGTGGTGGTTCTCAAAGATGTGAGATACATGCCGACTATGAGCCGGAACTTGATATCTTATGGGATGCTTGAGCGGTCAGGATGCCAATATGAAGGGAAAGACTATATGATCAAGTTCAACAAGGACGGGAAGGAGGTCACATCAGGAAAGTTCAACGAAGGTCTCTATTATCTACAAGGGACAGTGTCTAAAGGAGAGGCTAACGTGTCAAAGGTGGAGATCGACAAGACAACTATAAGGCATTCTAGATTGTGTCATATGAGTTTAAAATTTCTGAATATGCTGGTTGAGAAGGGATATGTACCGAAGAAGGATGTGGATAAACTTGAGTTTTGTGAGACGTGTGTCCTGGAAAAATCTCACAAACAAAGCTTTCCCACTGCGAAGCACACCACTAAAGGGATTCTCGAGTACATACATTCAGACTTATGGGGAGCGCCATCGACACCAGAAAGCCTAGCTGGATGCAAATACTTTATAAGCTTCATCAATGATTATTCACGCAAGGTTTGGATCTACTTTCTTAAAACAAAAGATGAAGCATTCAGCAAATTCAAAGAATGGAAAGAAGCCGTGGAAAATCAGACAAGAAAAAAAATCAAGTGTCTAAGAACGGATAATGGTCTAGAGTTCTGCAATCAGCAGTTTGATAAACTATGCAAGGACTCAGGTATTAAGAGACACAAGACTTGTCTGTGTACTCCACAACAGAATGACGTTTCAGAACGGATGAACAGGAAAATTATGGACAAGGTTCGGTGCATGCTCGTGGAGACAGGGTTAGAGCAAGAGTTCTGGGTTGAAGCTGCTTCAATAGCCACATATGTGATAAATCGATCGCCTAACTCTGCGATTGACTATGAACTACCTGAAGAGAGATGGACAGGTACTAAGTGCGACTTAAGCAACCTTAAAAGGTTCGGGTGTTCTGCTTTCGTTCACAAGGTTCAAGGAAAGACGAGTCCAAGGGCCATAAAAGGAGTGTTTATGGGATATCCATTCGGAACTAAAGGGTATTGTGTGTGGATGGCAGACACTGTAAGTGTAACACCAGTAGGAACGTGGTGTTCAACGAAGAGGAACTCTACAAACACACGATACATGATTCAAATAAGAGCACCGAAATTGAAGGCGTTGAGACTAACGCAAAGGAAAAGAAAGTGCAGCAACGATACATGATTCAAATAAGAGCACCGAAATTGAAGGCGTTGAGACTAACGCAAAGGAAAAGAAAGTGAAGCGAGTTACGTTCAAAGAAAATTTAATAGAAGGGCCAACTCCATCAAATGCAGATAAAGAGAAGTTAACAGCTCCAAGTGGAGTTTCTATTTTACCTGAAACGTCTAGTAACTCAGAAGACAGCATGTCCGAGGAAGAAGTCGAGACTGTTTCAGACACAGAAACAAGTCTTGATGGTTACATGCTGGCCAGGGACCGAGTTAGAAGGAAAATAAAACCACCATCAAGATTTGAAGATGAGGATTTTGTGGCCTATGCACTAGCAGCAGCAGATGAGATAGAAATTGAAGAACCCAAGACGTTCATGGAAGCAATGTCAAGTAGGAAACAAAAGCAATGGAAGAATGGAGCAGATGAAGAGATGGATTCACTCAAACGAAATCACACATGGATCTTGATTGAGAAACCTGAGAATGCAAAGGTTATAGGGTGCAAGTGGATTTGCAGACTAAAACCATGAATCCCCGGAGTAGAAGAGCTGAGATATAAGATGAGATTGGTGGCTCAAGGTTTCTCACAGCAAGAAGGGATTGATTACAACGAAGTGTTTTCTCCGGTGGTGAAACATGTATCAATTCGCATCATGCTCTCAATCGTGGTCAATAAAGACTACGAGCTCGAGCAGATGGACGTGAAGACGGCATTCTTACACGGTGACCTAGAAGAAAGAATTCTTATGAAACAACCTGAGGGATATGTTAAGAAAGGGGATGAAAACAAAGTTTGCCTACTTAAGAAATCTTTATATGGACTAAAACAATCTCCAAGACGATGGAATCGTAGGTTTGATTGTTTCATGAAGACTCAACAGTTCCTAAGAAGCAAAGAGGATCCGTGTGTCTACATGAAGAATGTTAAAACGGCACAAGCTGTATTCTTACTCCTATACGTTGATGACATGCTCATAGCATCAGGTGATAAGCAAGAGATCAGGAACATCAAAGAGAGTCTGAGCAAGGAATTCGAGATGAAAGACTTGGGAAAAGCATCAAGAATATTAAGGATGGATATCATAAGAGATAGAGCAAAGGGAACTCTAATATTGTCACAAGAAGGCTATCTACAAAAAGTAGTCGATACGTTTGGAATGACAGATGCAAAGGCCGTGGTAGCACCAACATCATCTCAGTTCAAACTAAGGAGACTCAGACCAGAGCAGAAAGAAGAAGAAAGAAAGTTCATGGAAGAAATTCCCTATTCAAGTGCAGTAGGGATTATTATGTACGCAATGGTCGGTTCTCGACCTGACTTGGGTTTTGCGGTGGGATTAATAAGCAGATATATGTTTGAACCTGGTAGAGAACACTGGGAAGCTACTAAGTGGGTTTTAAGGTACCTAACAGGAGCTATAGGGAGGTGTCTAACGTTCACTAAAGGATCGAAGTTCAGCATCGAGGGATTTTGTGACTCTGATTATGCTAGACCTTGACAGAAGAAGATCTGTTACTGGATATGTATTTCAAGTATGGGGAAATACTGTAAGCTGGAGATCAGGGCTACAAGACGTGGTAGCTCTTTCGACAACCGAAACCGAGTACATGGCTCTAACCGCGGCTGCGAAAGAAGCTTTATGGCTAAGACGACTATGCAAGGAACTTGGTTTTGATCAAGAAAGCGTCAAGATTAACTGTGATTCACAAAGCGCTATAGCCCTAGCAAAGAATCAGGTTCATCACGAATGAACTAAGCACGTTGACACAAAATATCACTTCATAAGAGATGTAGTCGAAGATGGCAGTGTTACTCTATCTAAGATCCATACTAGCAAGAACCCAGCAGACTTTCTAACTAAGGCCTTACCAGGGCAAAAGTTTGATCTCTGTTTTGAACTTCTCAAGATAGCCTAAGAGAACGGCACGACAGGTCGCTTCGTTATCGATTCACCTCGCACAAGAAGAAGTAATAAAGTTAGAGTACAAACTATACTTCTTATCGATAACAAGGAAGCTCAATGGTTACACGGAAGTTACCTGCTAGGGGAGATGCGAGGCGAGGAGCGCTAAGACAAGGAGGTCTCAGATCAAGGTGGAGTAAGCTGAGATAAATCAAAACAGGAAACCAAGATGGCTAAAGACATGTGAGAGAACGTCTTAAACAGCTAAGTAAACAGCTGAAGGGAGACGAGTACCTCAAGCGGTAACAAGGAGGCTTAATGGATCAACGGAGAAGATTAACGACACGGGAAATGTCTTAAACAGCTAAGAACGAAGCTGAAGGGAGACATGAGTCGTTGATGCAGAGGAGGAGACGCATGTGGTTGCGCCCGAGAAGCTGAAAGAAGATCAGAAACATTGAGAAGTTATCAAAAGGGATTCTACTATCAAATCAGAATATAAGTAGGAGAAATAAAGAGAAAACGGCTCTAATTAAAAAAAAATCGGTGAACACTTACCGGAAAAGGGGACGTCAGATTTCCGGTGAGATTTCTATCATCTCCGATGGTTTAAGAGAATAACTATCTCCAGGGAAAGAGGAAGTCGCGATCTTCTTTCATGTTAAACAAGGATCGGAGTGGGAAAGGCCGTCGTAAATGGTGGAGGGTTCACGAGGAAGAAATACGGAGGGGACGAGTCAAAAAACTTCAAAGACAAGATGCAGTGGTGGATCGAAGACCTTGACGAAGGATCTGATGGATTAGGGACATCACCGTAGTAGTCGCCGTTGGGAATCTCCGTAAGAGCCGCCATGGACGAAGGAGAGAGAGCTCGAGACGTCTCTTGGATACATCGAAGAAGGAGACAAAATGAGTTGAAGAAATTAAAGCCCAAGGTGGAGTTTATGAACTTATGGGCTTCAATTGTCTTTTGCTCCTTGGCCCAACTTCTGAAACCTGCAGACATAAAGAAAGACGGTCAAACGAAGTCTAATGCAAAAAGGAAACTTTGCATAATACATTTTGAAGATAGGAGAATCATAGCAGTATAAATAGGGGACCTAGGTCATTGTTAGCCATTACGGTTCAGAGCAATAGATAGAGATATAATTCAAGAGTTCGAGTCTTTTGCATTGTGATCTAAGCTTTCTATTGTTACACAAAGAGATTGATTTCATATTCAAATAAAAAGAATACTTTTGGTTACGTTATTGTTTTAAGTTATTAAAGCACAAGTAGGTTAAAACTTAACAGTTACCATAAGAAGCCCAAAATATCCCTGGGCAGTTCATGTTTTGACCGGTTGAGACGACACCATTTCGAATTTAGCTGCTTATTCGCCAACTAAAGAATTTCCGTACAAAACAACAAAAATGTGTTGAGCTTGCTTTTGAGACACGCATGTGTGTCCTACTAACGTTCACGTGCGTATCTAGACCTGTCTGGTTTAACCGCCGGTCAGAGTCCAGTAAGCGTATAAAAACGAAATTGGACGGAATAGGGCCAACTCCACCTACTTTCGATAACTTTTGGCCCAAAATGTGATGGTAAATCACGTCATCTTAAAATCTCTAAAAACCAAAGGTCAAATACTACTAACTAGGTGCAGTAATTAAATTTTGAAATTTAAATTATATTTACAAATAAAATTTTATTATTTTCTTACTAATATTTTAATATAAATTTTGATTTAATTAGACATAAAATAAAGATAAAAAAAATTTATTTTAATTTATATCTTAAGATAGATATAAATATATTTAAAATTATAATCTTAGACAATGTTTTTTTATCTACTTCTTTTAGATAAAAAATATATTAAATGAATTTGTATAAAATTAATAAAATAATTGATATAAAATTGTATAATTATCAAAAATTATAACTAAACAACATTTCTAAAATTTGTAGATATAAAAGAAACTGATAATATTACGATTAAATTTTATAAATATTTTTTTAAAAAATATTATTTAAAAAAAATAAAAAGTTATAGTAGTAAAATTGTATAATTAAAAATAGAAATAAATAACATTTCAAAATTTGAAAATATTATTACATTTTTGTTATTATACTATTTAATGTCGTATTTAAATAGATTTAGTGATTTACTTTAATGGTGATATATAATTTACTATCATATTCTAAAAAGTTTACTAAATATATGAATAACTATTAAATGTAATTGTTCATCTCACATTAACTATAAGACATGTCATCATTTTCAATATGTCATGTCACATTTATTTCGTGAAACTGATTATAGAGAAAACATGTGTCAAAATCGTTAAATAATGATAACGGATACTATTTTTGTTGAATTATCGCAGGGAAACTATTCATTATTCATTGTAGAACTTCCTATGTTGCTTAGCTATGGCTATCAGCGGCTAATCCAAATATTTTTTTTTTTTAAATGGGTGCACAAATATTAGAATAGGTGTAAAGTTGCATATTAGAATAAGTGCATACATTAAATTTGTTAAGAAATATACTATTTTCAAAAATATTGTGGGCATATCTGTGTATGTACTTATTCTCATCTACCTAGCTTTGCCACTGATAGCTATAGCATTTTGATTCGGTAATTAAAAAAAAATCAATTATTGAATTTCCTTATAGATTTAGTGAGTGTCATACAAAACGTTTTACTTTTCAACAGTGTTCAAGGAGTGGACCAAAAAAAATCAAACCGAACCAAACCCAACCGATTCAAACCAAACAAAACTATATGTCTAAACCATTTGGTTTAAGATTTTATCAACCCAAATAATTCGGTTTGGTTTTAATTACATCAATTAAAATAATAATATTAAGAATTAATATATTTAACTATTTAACCTAAACAACTAAACTTAAAAAAATATACATTTTACTTCAAAATGAATAGAATAAACACAACTAAAAATAAAATAAAAGAATATGAATCTCATACATTAATATCAAAACCAAAAAATTACTTCTGATATTTATATTAGGTTTGAAGATACTAATATAAACTTATTGGATTAAATCTCCAATATGTTTACTGTAATGTTTAGTTTTATCCTTAAATATGAATAAAATAATGATTTAGTGTCAAATGATAATTTTTTTATGTTTTTATAAATTATATTTTTGTAAATGGACTAGAAAAAAATTCAAAAATCAATTCAATTGAACTGAACAAACGCAAACAAACCCAAAGTAAACCGAACCAAACACAAACGAAACTGAACAAAAATCGAACCAAACACAAACTAAACTGAAGTAAAACCGAACCAAACCAAACCAAACCAAACACAAACCAAACTAATTTGGATTGACTTTGGTTAAAGTTCTTTTAGACCCAAATAAACCAAACTAAACCCAAACCAAATTCTTACTTACGCTGAAAGACCCACATTTAAGCACTACGACCTACAAACCATAAAATTCTCTTCGCCTACAAATCATAGCAGTATAATAACAAAACATAAATTTAGTATTTACATATTATGATGACTTATCTATTATGTTATAAAATCTTATAACAATTATAATCTTATAACAATAAATAATTGAATTTATTATTTTGTAAATTATGATATTTTTACAATAAATTCATAATTTACAACTAATAATAAAAAAATATATATACTAGAGATCTGAGGTGTCATAAGTTTAATTCATCTCAAGAAAGAATCTTCTCTATTCAAGAGATTTATGGTTTGGACTTTGCTATAGGAGATGATTAGGCATCCGGACCCCAAACTAGATATATTCAAAACAAAAAAGATACGTTATTTATTATGTTATATATGTTTAGTCTACTTTATTTTGTTCGTAGTACAGACTGTTTCTGAGTGTTAATAAAACTCGTAAACTTCCTTACTGTGAAAATAACTCTTATTTTATTCTGTAATCCTTTAGGGCTGTTCCTAATATTTAGTTGTATCAAATACTATGCGTTGAGTCATCTACATGTGTAGTGTTGACCGCTTTTTTGACCACTGAGTATAGCATATTTTCTCAAAAGACTGCTAGTAATGAATAGTAAACCTGAGACTTTTATCCGAAATCCGGATTCGATCAGAGATTCGATCTGGATCCGATCCGAAAATCCAGATATCCGGAGGAACCGAATCCGGATAGTAAAATGTTGGATCCGTCTAAGCCAGATCCGGATCCGGATATCTTGATTTTTTAGTCTGGATATCTGGATCCGTAAGTTTTAATAATAACTATTTCAAAAATAGTAATATCTATATATAAAACTAACTTTATTAAATGTATTTTCATTTTTATAATAGTATATGTAAATTTTATAATATTAAACATAGAAATAATTAAAAACATTATATATTTTTTTTTAAATTATTTTTAATATTTTTATATATATTAATATTGTTTATTTATTTATTTTAAGGATCCAAATCCGGATCCGGATATCCGCCGATATTACAATTTTTATAAAGATATCCGACACCCGGATATCCGAGAAATCCGGATCCGGATAATGATAGTAAAATTATGGATTCGCCGGATAAGAATCTGGATCCGAATACCTTAAAATTGTCCAGATATCTGATCCGTTCCAGGCCTAATAAATAGGGAGACCCAATGTTGAATTTTCCATGGACTCCTAAAGTCATAATCATTAGTGATGACAGCTTTGGTTCTGTAACGAAGTCTCGGACCATCTCCACCCCAATACCTTATTTTAAGAAGAGCAAAACCACAAAATAAAAATTTAAAGGTTGATTACAAACTTTAACAAAAATTCTTTAAAGTTTATTTATTTACATTATATTCTTTGACATTAACAAAAGTTACTAATAATGATAAAACTTCACAAATACATATAAAATATATTTTTAATATATTATATAATACACAACATTACAATATTATATAATAAAAATAATATAAGTTACATATGTAATAAAAACATACACATACCGGTTAGCCGATAAATTCTGGTATTTTAGTACCACTTGTAAGATATGTATATTTAAATGTTTATATAATTTTTTTTTAATTTATCTTAAGTTTGTTTAATGTATTTTATTTTGTGTGACCTTTACTTAATGTATACTTCTATTTGTGTGAATTTTATTTTAATAGTATGTAATATTTATTCTATTTTATTTTATTTTGGTGTATTTAAATTATACTAAATAGAGTTAGTAGATGTATTTGTGAAAAAAACATATTATAAGGACTAGAAAGAAAATAAATAATAGTTTTGATGTTTTGAATAATGAAATTTTAAATTTGAGGTGTCACTATTCAAAACCTCAAAATTTGAAGATTTGAGATTAGGTTGAAATGACAAAAACCTCAAAATTTAAGAATTTGAGGTTTGGTTGGAGATGCTCTCAATAAAATAGATTAATTGTGTTTTGCGGTTAACATCTAATATTTTATACACCTGATTTTCTTTGGAACGTTATAAAACTCTTCTTAGCTGCATGCTTCACTTTAACATATTTTTTTGGTCAAGGGGGCCTAAAAATTTTATGATTAGTTTCTGAAGAATTTAATGGCTTTTTCTTCTTTCTTGAAAGTATTACTAATATTAAATTTTCTACAATGCAGTGGAGTACTTCCAAGAAACATACAAGGTCTCTGAAAATATCACAGGAGATATAATCCTTGTGAGAGTAGTTTGGTTTTTGGATTTGATTGGTTTTGGTACATTCACTCCTTTTCAACCAAAAACCTTATATTTTCCTGTTTTTTTTTTTGAACCTCTTCAATGCTATTTGGTCCTCTGTAACAAGACTCTTCATGGAAGGTATTTTTATTTAATGTTATGACATGACATAGCAATGGGGCACATATATGATATGTGTACGTATGTTGTCTTCATATCTCTCCACAAAGTTTTGCTTTTCACCACAACTGAAAAGAAACAAGTACTAAGACCAACCCAATTGTTTGATCTCACTTCATATCCTTTCAAATCAAACCCTGTGAAAATGGGAGCAACAAATAAGTTATATGGACGCCAACAATGCTTATGAAGATAACAATTTATTTGATTATTCAAAACTATTATTTGCCCAACCAACTCTTTAGTCCTCTCTTCAATTCAATGGACAAATTTTCTCAAACATGTACTAAGTAAATAACCAATGATGTCATGAGATTTTTCCGACAAGGACGAAGCAGTGTAATGGCAAATTTTGGTCCTTCTAAAAGATCCTCACAATGACAAGACAGGTTTCTAGTCTTTGATTGTAATCTTTCTATGACAATTGCAAAGGATGATGGTAGGTGGAAATTAGATCATCATCCAATCATGAAACAAGTATGCAGATCATAACAAAAACAAAAGGTATCTGTTTTTTTAATTATCAAATACTGAATAGGACACCATTTGAAACCGTCCATTAACACAAGAACCAAGCAAAACGCATGATGTTTCTAAATCTGACAGATAATTTTGATCGTTTGATGAAATTATTAGCGAGGACTACTAGAGAACACATCGAGAAAGACTCTGTTTACTGAAGACAACTTCATCTGCTGCTCTTGCACTCTTCTCCTCTTGAATAGAGGCTCTGGAGACGGTGATGCAGACACAACCCATGACTCGTTAGAGCTATCAGAGCTGAATGATGCATCGAATACACCGGTTGGACTAGGGGGTTGTTGCATCCTCTTCGTGCTTGGAATGTGGTCAAACACCAACTCATAGCATTTATTTACTTTCTCCTGTCCAAGTTAAAATAATGATGGAATCAGTTATTGATCCTAATAACAAAGCTACATTGGCATTTATTGTTCCAAACGAGTAACAACACCACATACCGAATCAACTCTGAGTAGTGTCATGAGCTGAGATTCGTATTCAGATTCGTCACACGTCTTGAAACCTCTAAAGACAGAGACCATTATTGCAGCTGCTAACTCAGACGAGCTATAACTTAGAAACCTCGAATCTGAAAACCAACAACAGTAAAATTGGGCATCAACAAGAATCCAAGAGATCTGATGAAACTCGTGTATAGAGAGAGGGTAAGCATTACCAGGAACAATGGAGAGCAACAGAGATTCACATCTACTCAAAAACTCCAATTGCTGGTGAGATTTAAAGCTGAATCGACGGATAATATGATCAAGATACGAGATTGGAGTCACGGGATGCACCCTCCAATGAAGAGTAGAGAGAATCAAAAGCTCCATTCGCTGTATGGTTTTAGCCTCAAAGACATAGCTTGCCTCTTCCACCTTTAACAAAACACACACACAGAAGAACAGTCAAGCGACATTACATACACAAAGACGAGATGAAATCTGAGGAAAGGAGTGAACTTACTTGGAGATCTACGAGCAGAGGAACTCGGACCTCTTCAACTTTTGCAGCTAAAGACAAACAAGCCAAAGCCGTAAGCTGAGACATCCACGGAAACTCTGTCTGAAACTTCCTGCTTGTGATGAACCTATCCAAGTAGTTAACAGCGAGAAGAGCCGTCAAGGAACTAAACCCGTAATGAGATTTCACCCTGAGAATCCAATCAACAGCCTTTTCACGACACAAAGCCAGATACTCGTCGTCTAAGACACCCTCTTCGGTAAGAGACGGTCTGAACTCGTTTTCCTTGGAGATCAGACTCGATAACTCGTCTTCCTCCCAGGACATACACCGATCGAGAAAACCCAGATGGAAAAATGGAAACTTTTCGTCAGATTTGTCGTCGCAGGAATCTTCGTCTTCCTCATCGAACCCAGAACTGTCTTCCTCACAGAAAAGCATACAAAACGGTGCGTTTTGAATCTCTTCCTCTTCTTCTAAAGCCATATTCCTCGTTGGAGAAGGATGAGATCGGAGTTTTATTCTGCCATTACAGCTCCCTCCTTTGTCTATTCTGTGAGGGAAGGGGGGAGAGACAAGGAGTGAAAGACAAATGCTCTAACAGAGTATGTAGGGTTTTATCTCACGCCTGTCCTGTTTTTCTATTTAATTTAATTTTCCCTTTTTTCTTTTTGTTATTTGTTTAATTTAATTTAATTTTATATTATCTCTCCCTTTTTCTTGTCTTTTTTTATTCGGATGTTTGGCCCGCGAGAAAATTGATGAAACCGTACTTAAATTATATTCAGATTAATTAGATGATAATGATTTATTTTAAAAGAGAGGTAGCTACTTAGCTGGCGATACGTGTTATAACAAAAATCTTCATACTCACGCTCTTGTCTAGTTTGTATTACACGTTCTTACTCCCTGTCGGTACGATGCGATCATAGTTGCTCTCCCTTGGAAAGTGGAACTTACGCGCTCGTGAGGTGATGCTGAAATTTTCATTGGTGCATAAAAATTGTTGACCATTAACTATGTTTGGTACCTTTAGGTAATTTATGTTTTTTAACTCGTACGATTTTCTATTCATATTAATTATCGTTTTAAAATTTGAAAATTTATTTCATTTTAAATATCATTTTATAGTATTTTATGCACAAATTATCAGATTTTTATTTTGTCTATATTCTCTTATTACCTTAGTTATCAAATACATGAAAATTAATACATTTACTGGAAGTAAAGCAACATATTTAGTTATTTTCAATAATGTGCAAAAATATTAAACAGTTTATAGCATAAAATAGAAAACATAAAATAAAAATAGTTCTAATATTCTTATAATTTCTAACTATAAGTATAAGTATAAGAAAAATCTCACAAATAGCATTTTTTCAGTTTTATTATAAAATAAAATTCAAAATGAAAATATATAAAATATCATTTATTAAATTACATCCTAAATCTTAATCCTAATCTCATCTTCTATAAACTAAACTCTAAACTCTAATCATTAAGCTCAATTTAAATGTATAAATATATTTATTTATCTGGAAAAAATTTAGTAACATTTGAGGATATTTTTCTAAATAAAAATAAATTTGCAGACATAGTTTTTGTATTTACAACATTTACGTTTAAATCAGTCTATCAAGTAAAATTGATGCAAACATTAATTACAAACTAATGAGTATTTAGATTTTTTTTTTATTCTGCTCTTATTAAACCATCTCTAGTGTATTTATGTTTTTAACCTCTAAAATAGAAAAACTCTAGAATATAAATGATCTTTGCTTTAATGTATTTCTTTAAAATATGTATTTTTAAATATAGAATAAAATATAGAGCAATATTAATTCTTTTGTACAGAAGAAAGATTGTAATATAAATTTTAGAGACACAAATAGAGATAGATTAGTGAGATTTTACTTTTAAATGGTATTATAGAGATGAAAATAGAACTTTGATAAAAAGAAAAAAAAAAGTGAAAATAGAAGTAATCGTATAAAATGTTCGTGGGGTCACATATGTCAGAGAAAAATCGACGTGGACAAATAGGAAGATTTATATGGTCAACGAGCTGACATAAACCTTTGAAAAGTAAAATACAAACAATATTTAAATACTGCAAAACGCTCGCGCTTTTATATTATTGTTTAGTGCATTAAACTTGTTTTATGATTTTCTTTGTGTATCCTCTAAACTCTAAAGGTCCTCTTAAAATATAATATCTTGATCGGGATGAACTCAGTTTGAATTCTCACTGCTTTATATGCTAATAGTCTAATACCAAGAACATGATAATTGGAGAATTTTTAGGGCGAAGTTCTTAGCGTAATATAAGAATCCGTCTTTTAACTTTTAACTAAAAAAGTTAAGAACCGGTTCTTAAATAAGAGTTTTAAGAATCGGTTCTTAATTTTTTTAGTTAAAAGTTAAAAGACGGGTTTTTATATTCCCCTAAGAACCTTCCAATAATCATGCTCTAAGAGCATCTCCAACTCATCTCTATAATAAAGATCTCTAAAATAGAGATCTCTAAAATAGAGGAAAAAATAGAGATAGTGTTTTTGCTCCAATGTGTTCTTCTATAATAGATAAATGCTATATTTACCTCTATAAATAGAGGAATGTTATTTTTTCCTCTATATTTAGAAAAAAAAATAGCATTCCTCTATTTATAGAGGCAAATATAGCATTCATCTATTATAGAGGAACACATTAGAAAAAAAACATCATCTCTATTTTAGAGATCTCTATTTTAGAGATCTCTATTATAAAGATGGGTTGGAGATGGTGTAAAGACTTGAACCACCAAGCTGATAAAAAAAAGGACTGATGCCAAGAAAGCCTTGAAACGTAAAATGTATCGGTTATGCTATTAAAAAAAGATGTACCAAACTTTAACGTTCAATACATAAATGCAACTAAAAAAAAAACAAACTGAAAAACTCATTTAAACAAAAGTGATTAGGTTTACCAGAAAACTCTGTAATTGGTTAAGATCATTTCCAGCAATAACAAGTGAAATCTATTTTAGTGTGATTTTCGTACAAAACAGTTTTGTATATCCCGACACTAAGGGTATGAATGGTGACCAAAGAATGATGAAGAATTTTCTAACGTTCTTATAAAAAATCACCATTCACAAGGAATAATAATTCCTTTTCATTCATTTTCGTTCCTTTTTTTTGTAGAGAATTAAAGGACAAAATTATTCCTTGTTAAATTGAGAAGGAACAGTCATTCCTTTTCATTCCTGCTATTTTATTCCCGTATATTCTTTTTCTGTTCGTTCCTCTTGTTTTCCAGATGGTCACCAGTCAGACCCTAAAATTATACTCCCTCTGTTCCAAAAAAAAAAGATTTTCTAGAGTATTCACGCATATTAAGGAAACAATTAATTTTTTACAATTGAATTTATTATTTATTTTGCTATACATTTTCCAATAAATATCAACCAATTCAAATATTTTCAATTAATGTTTCTTAAAAGTATACAACTTTTCAACATTAACTAATAAAAGTATTTTAAAATTTTAGAAAATCTATCATTTTAGAACAAAACATAAATCTAGAAAATCCTACTTTCACGAACAGATGGAGTATTATTTTAGTACAATACTATAGTTTCACATTGAATTTGGTAAGATACTAATCCTTCATACTAAACACTATTTACTTATTTTTATGAATAAAATTAATAATAAAATAAATGATAAATAAAAATTAATATATATTAAACAGTAGATTGAATATTTATAATAAATTGTTATATATAATTTTAAAATTTTATTTTAAAATTTTATTATTTAAATTTTATTATATGTTGAAATTGCAAATATTTTATTTTAAAATATTTTAATTGTAATGTGTTTTTATGCAATATAATTACAGAATAATAATTATTTGTGTTTTAAATGTTAAATAACAACAAAAGTTGTAATTTAGTAACATAATAACATAAAATTCGTTTCAGTGTGAAGTGTAGTGTTGCGATTGGAGATTAAAAAAAATTCAGTGTTGAAACTATACCGAAGTAGTGTGATCTTGACACTATCCTAATGTTATAGTTTGGAGATGTTTTAATACATATTTACTGTATAATAAATTAAAATAATGCATGCTTAAACATTAATAATACCGAGACTTTAATTAGTAAGCTTGAGAATGATGAAGCAAACGTAATTCTAAAAATACTTTACCAATCAGATACATATTTTTACTTATAAAAATATAAGTTAGCTTCAATTAAATAAGAAAGATGTTGTACAGAATATTTATAATTAAAAATTGATAATAAGTTTTAATCGCATATATTTAAATTATCGATGAGATTAATTGTAATTTGATTTTATAATATAACTAGGTGTGCGGTATAATTGTTTTACGAATACTTATTAGTTTATGTTTATTTATTGAAAAATCATCTTGATAAAGTTATTATTTATTTGATAAAGTTATTATTTATGTTTTCAAAAAGTTTAAATCAAACAACAAATTATTCACATTTGACAATTATTATTAAAATATATGTGCTTATTATTGTCTTGAAAAACACTCACATATTATAAATATTTTTAAATATATATTTATACAAATAATTTGTTTGATTAATATATTAATTATAAATGATTTTACATCTTAATATTTAACTCTTATATTAGAAAATATTATTTCAAGAAAACAACACAATATATAAGAATTAATTTATTTTTTTTAATATAATATTACTAATATAAATTTCATTTTTCATTATAAAATAAATTATATATAAAAGTTTATTAAGAGCATCGTTGACTTTAACCGCTCTAACTTTTAACGTGAGAGCTCAGAACCAAAATATCACTTTGTAAATAATAGTGTAAATTGTTATAAAAGTAATAGAAAAATCTATATTTATTCATAACATATAGGTTCCTTATATAGGAGATTACACCGTCATAGATAAATGGAAAGATTACAAATCATAATCTCTTGGTTATGAGTCATCCACAATCTGGTTCATAACACTCCCCCTTGGATGCCATAACCATTTAGAGCTTGTAATGTGCTTTAATGTTGCCTCATTAAAATCTTACCAGGAAAACCCAATTGGGACAAAACCATGGTGAAGAAAAAAGAGTACAACACACATTACTCCCCCTGATTTGGACATTACTGAAGGTCCCTTGGACCTCTCCAATTTTCTGCAATCCGTGGGTGATGAAGATCTTGGGCAGAATATGCTTCGTCCTCGAACATGATAGTTGGTTCTTCTTTACCATCGGCCATGCCACAATCTGATCGAACATATTGAGTCATCGACCTCAAATACACACACACGAAATCTTGGATGATGTTGCTGTGATATGTGTGTACCACCATGTGTAAAACATAACC
>NC_027755.1:26408947-26409253 GCF_000695525.1 Brassica oleracea var. oleracea
TTTTTTTTTCTTCTGCGGCCTTATTGGTATCAGGTAATGGGGTTAATCCAGGAGGTCTCAATTCACTGTTTCTCATCAGTAATCCATTATTTTGCCCAACTAGAAATAGACTCATCCACGGACTTATAGTCCAGGATTCTGGGATTCCTCCAATCAAATAGAGCCTTTGGTAATAACACCGTTCTTTGGTGATCATATCTCGATTTTTAACTCTGTCCAAGGGTCTAGAGGATTCTCTATAGTCAGATACTGATCTTTCAGACTCTTAATAAGATGATGGCTAATAATTAATATTGCCATGTATCA
>NC_027755.1:26409353-26413168 GCF_000695525.1 Brassica oleracea var. oleracea
TGCTGGAGCTGCTCTCGGGTCGCAAACGTCTGAGCTAGGATCAGGAATGCCTTGGGCTGAAGCTGATTGGGGACGCGAGCTAGAACAGATGCGGGAACAAGAGACGCGATTGGGGTTAAGGGTTCGTCGGATCACCGGCTAGGGTTAGGGTTTTAGTGTTTTTCGATTTGGGTATTATCTTAGGGATTTAGAGTTTCGTGCTGATAACATGTTATAAAAGTAGGAAAAATCTATCTTTATTCATAACATATAGGTTCTTTATATGGAAGATTACACCGTCATATATAAATGTAATGATTAGAAATCATAATCTCTTGGTCATGAGCCATTCCCAATCTGGTTCATAACATAGATAGAATTATAACATTAACAACTGTAATGAGAAATTAAATCTCTTATAATAATATTTAATCTAGTTTTCTTATAATAATTAGCTCAACTATAAATATATTTTAATTTAATGATATGTCAACTGCTATATAAAATATAGCGAAATATTATTTTGTATGTTTGGAGAAATTATTCAATAGTCTAAATACTTCATTTCATAGTTTTTATCATACATATTTTAAATCATTTCACAACTTAATTAACTACACAACTTTACTAATCTGAACCTAAATACTAGTAGTGAACCAAGAAATTCAACTAACTAAACTCAAATCATTCGTTTAGAAAAGTATTACGCTAATCACAAACATTTTTAAGCTAAAACATTGTGAATGAGACTGTTATGATTATGGATGGGCACAACAAATCAGTTTTTACATGTATTCCTGATCCGATCTATTTCATCCGAACAATTAATTATCCGATTTGATCCGATTTACATCTATATGGATATTAGGAGTCAATAAATCTGAAAAATTATTTAGCTGGATATCTGATTCAACCAATAAAAGTAAAAATAATAATTATTATAAAAATCCGAAAATATAAAAAATAATATATTTAAAATATATAAAAGATGTTTACTTTGTAAAACTTTAATAACTCAAATAGTTAATTTAATAAATGAAAATATTGTAAAATTTACATAAATATAATATTTTTATAAGTTCCATATATAATTCTATAAATATATTTATGTATATATATATAACGGATCAAATCACATATTTGTCTCTAAAAATATTAGTATTTTGTAAATTTTCGGTTTTGTGTGGATATTGTATATTATTGTTTGTTTTGCTTTGTAAATTTGTGGATATCAAGATTTTTTAGTTTGATTCGAATCAGAACGAGTCGATGATGGATATTTTTCATTGTCCTAGTTGTTTTGCTTTTCTACCGCCCTATACGCCGTTAAAAAATCAAGATTTTTATTTTATTGTTAACACATATATTCATGATCTTTATCGATAGCGAAAGAAAGTAATGTGTGGTAAAAGAATTAAAAAAAAAAGCAAAAGACAAATAAATAAGGAAATGGGAGAAAGTAAATCACGGGAGGAAGCAAAGCCATTGGTAACAAGCAGCGTCTGCGATTTGTACAAAGTCTAATAGTGACTTCTCACTACCACATTTCTTACCATTCAGGAAAAAATAATTTTCTTATATTCTCTTAATTAGAGCACTCTACATGTTACCAACCTAAAAATAATAATTCAATTTGTAGTTTGGGACTTTGTGGACAAGTGAAGCATTTTCAACCAAAACACCAAATTTGGTGCTTTAGTATCAAACTTTATTTTCCATCTCCAACCATTACACCAAATTCTGCACCAAAATAATATTTTTATTATTTAATATTACAAACTTTTAAATTTTGATAACGTAATACATTAAGTATTTATAATTAATTATATTGATCACATATAAGTTTATATTTATTTATTAAAATTTAGTAATGTTATCTTTTTATTTATTTATATATGTTATTTGTATACTTTATTTATTTTATTTAAAAGTAGTGAAATGGAAATTTTATACATTTAAAATGGAAAGCATTTTTATTTTGTCACAATATGTAACTGGTAACTCATTTAATTATTTTATTAATTAAAAATATGAATAAAATATTATTTTAAGGTTTTAATAGTATGAAAATAAAATTAAAAATAATAATGTATATGATATATTCATTTGAACTATAAGTTAAACCTAATTAATAAAACTAATGTATCTATGACTAAATATAAAGTAATGAAATATATTGTTATAATATTTGGTGTGATGAATAGTGTTATACTAAATTTGGTATAACACTATTCACTCTACACCAAATTTGGTGGGATGGTGTAACTTTTAGTGTTCTATTGGAGATGAAATTACACAAAATTTGATGTTTTAGTGTCCCATTAGAGTTGGCCTAAGAAGACATGTTTTGGACATCAATATGTATTAGGTTTATCCATTTGATGCGTAAAACTAAATCATATTGCTTATAGACATCCACATATATATATATATATGTCTTTATTTTCGGTTCGATTGAATACCCAAAACAAAAATGTATCTATGGATTACACCTCCATTTGGGGATAATCTGAACCCTTTCAGAAATCTGTGATATCTTTAAGTTAATAAAAAATTTTTTTTTTGGTTTTATTATGATTTTCATTGACAGGTGGTGTAGTTTTTGTTAAGATTTTGAGATTTCTGAACTTATAACTTTAAAAATATCTATAGTTAGTTTTGAAGATTTACATCTAAATAATAATATCATGTACAGAAGTTTTAATTCGAAACATACAATATAATTATTCACAGTATCATTAGTCAATTAACAATTTATTGACAACTCGTATAATTGCCAAGTAATTATACATTTATACTATATGTATGTTTTACGAATAATATCTATTTAGGAAATTTAATTTTAATTATTTAGCAGTAATAATTTTTAAATTTAAAATTTAACTGAAATAAAATGTAAATTAAATTATTATAAAGTTGGTTCAGAATTTAAATACGACTATATTTTGATATAACTGCTAGTAATAAAAGAATGTCTGATATACTGATATTTAAAAAATAGTGAATTTGTATGTGTTTTAACAGTTTCTCAACAATATTACTATTTCTAATTTTTGTTATGCTTTTATATATATCTCAGTAATTATATAATTTATCTTACTTTTTTTCACTTGATGTCAAAAAAAAAAAATCTTCACTGCAACTTTTAGAGTATTTTTTAGTAAAGTAAGATATTGGGTTAGAGCTGCAAAGTTATTGTTGGGGTGTTTGGTTGAAACAAAAGTGCATGAGGTAAAATTTTAGAGTATTTTTACAGCAACTTTCCCGGGCTGGAAGTGTCTGCATGACTACAGTCACCATAGACTTGGGCTTATTTGGGTTTGCTCGTCGGATGAGGTAGAGGTTGGACCAGTGTTGGTTAGTGCTCAGATGATTACTTGCTGGCTTCGGTTCAAGGGTTCAGAGGATATGTTCATTACACTACAAGAAAACAGCGGTATTCTGACGGACATTCCGACGGAAAATGAAATCCTCGGAATTTCCCGAGGAATTTTGGGTTTCCTCGGAATTTCCTCGGAATATACCGACGGAATTCCGAGGAAATATCAATCCGTCAGAATATTCCGAGGAAAAATGTGTTCCTCGGGAAAAACCGATGAATTCCGAGGAAATATTATAGGGATTTTACAAAATTCCGAGGAAATTCCGAGGAAATTCCGACGAACTAGTGATCGATCGATGCGTTTTTGGACATATACCCATCGATCGATCACATTGTTACGCTTTGGTCCATCTTAGTGATCGATCGATACGTTTTTGGACATAAATCCATCGATCGATCCGTTTATAAAAAAACATTCGAGATTTTGAAACCCCAAACACTAGTTCCTCGGAAT
>NC_027755.1:26414348-26456252 GCF_000695525.1 Brassica oleracea var. oleracea
TATTAAAACTAATTTTGTATTTATAAAACATTTTTTTATTTATAAAAACTATTTTATTATTTTTTGTATTTTAAATATGTTTTCTATTTTAATTTTAATTTTATATTTTTGAATTTCAATTTAAAAAATAAATTTATAATTTTTTTTTTAATTTTGGAAATATTCCGAGGAAGTTTATCCCTCGGAATATTCCGACGACATTTTCCTCGGAATATTCCGAGGAATTTCCGACGAACTTGTGGTCCTCGGAAATTCCGAGGAAATAGGGTTTCCTCGGAATTCCGTCGGAAATTTCCGAGGGATTTCCGAGAAAAAATGAATTTCCGAGGAGTTATTTCCGAGAACTTTTTTCGTCGGTATGTCGTCGGAATAGCGTTATTCCGACGACATACCGACGATTTTTTCCCTCAGTATGCCGCTGTTTTCTTGTAGTGTTAGTTCAATTGTCTATGCTTCCAATTGCATGATTGAGAGAAGAGAATTGTGGAGGGATATGGAAACAATTTCGAGATTGGTGGCAAGTGGAATCAATCCTTGGATAATAATACTTTAATGTTACCCTATCAGCTCTAGAGCACTTTAGATCTGGAGGCAGCAGGTGAAACAGCTGTGATTCGAGAATTTCAGGACATAGTAATGTTTGTGATCTTGTTGATCTTGCTCAGTCTGGTCCGCTGTTCACGTGGACGAATAGTCGGGACAACAATCCTATAAATAAAAAGATGGATAGAGTCATGGGTAATAATTGTTGGATCTCAAAGTTCCAACAGTCTCATGTGCTGTTTGAAGAGGGTGGAGTTTCGGATCATGCTAGAATGGCCACTATGTTGCGTTCAGCTGGGTCGGTGAATCCTAAGCCATTTAATTTGTTTACTCATGTGGCAAATCATCCATTATTTATAGAGGTAGTCAATCAAGTTTGGAATGTGACGCCCCCGTTATACCATTCTCGTTCAACTTTGAAGCGATTTCATGATAAGTTGAAAATGTTGAAATGAGATTTGAGGCGATTAAATAGGAAAGCTTATGGGAATCTGCTGACTCGAGAAAAGCAAGCTTATGATAATCTTTGTCCCAAACAAGCTGATGCGATGCTGCATCCGCACACCTTTACTTTTGAGAAGGCTTCAGATGCTTGGGAGCATTGGCACCACATCTCAGGCAGCGAGGAACAATTTTTCTATCAGAAATCGAGCGTTCAATGGTTGGATCTGGGTGATCGCAATACAAATTTTTACCACAAGACTTGCCAAAGCAGAAACTCCAATACATTAAGAAGGCTAGTCACCGCTGATGCTAGAGTTCTTACTGCGTTGGTACACATTAAGAAAGAAGTTGTCTCTTACTATGAGAATTTTCCACAGGCACATGATATTGGGATTGACAAGCTATCCCAAGCTTATTTGGAAGAGGTTTTGGATTATCGTTGTTCTAGTGTTGAGGCTGCATCACTGGTTGCTTCGGTGTAAGGTGAGAAACTTAAAGCTACCCCTCTTCTCAATGCCAGCAAACAAGGCCCCATGACCCAGCGATTTTCCTATGGAGTTCAATAAAGCCGTTTGGACAGTTGTTGGAAAGGATCTTATAACTGCCGTGCAATCCTTTTTCTTATCTGGCTTTCTGCCTCGGAGTATAAATGCCACTATGCTATCACTGGCGCCTAAAACAACAAGTGATGTGGGATGAGTGACTTCAGACCAATTGTGTGATGCAATATGATCTACAAAATAATTTCTCTTATTATGGCCTATAGACTTAAAGCAGTCCTCCCTCAAGAAATAGAGCAAAATCAATGTGATTTTATTCAAGGTCGGTTGCTCCATGAGAACGTATTACTGGTGACTGAATTGGTGAAGGATTATCATAATCCACCAGTGTTGTCTAGATCCACATCAAACTTAGACATCTCCAAAGCCTTTGATACTATGAATTGGTCATTTGTGGAGGCAACACTTAGAGCTATGTTCTAATCACCCCGAGTTCGAAACCTACATCTTAGTTATGTTTGTTTGTGTGATCAGGCGATATGACTATCTAATTCTCATTGCGAACAACCACGTCTGTTTGTCTGGTGTCAGTAGGCATACACCTAAAAAATTAGTCGGTTTGGTCTCGGCTTGCCAAATATTCACGGATACAAGAAAAAGAAAAAAATAATCGTTTTTATGAAGAATAAATTTGTGTTTATGATAAATGGTGTAAAAACATAAAGAATAAATAATACAGGTTGTAATCTACAAGTACATGAGACAAGGTTATAATAATAATGGTCCAAGAAATCGGACGATAACCTTTTTATTTAATGGTAACAAGCTGGAAGACCAGTGAGAAGAGTCTTTTGATTTTATCATTTTTATGAGAGTTGATTGGATGAGGATGTGTGTAATAGTTGATTAGATCGAAGAAGGTTTTTCGATCATAAGTAATAAAGGCGCCTTGTCTGCCAGAAACCAACGCCGTACGCTAACTTTCGATGTCCATCTTCCTACTCTAACTCCCTTTTATTACTTCTTTAATAATTCTGTATCATGACTATAAATTATAACTGTACACAGTTTTAATAATTAATTTCTAATAAACTTATTTGATTGTTAGAGCAGCATTATCGGTAACAAACTGCTATAGTTTCTTTAAAAAAATTATATTAACATTTTAATTACCTAAGTACATTCAAGCTTTCTAATATTAATTGAATCAATAATAAAGTGACAGGTGCTATACGAGGATTTAGACAGTATACAAAAAGTTTTTAAATTATAACTCTTCCACACTCTCTCTCATACTCTCTTAATATTTTTATTTTCTTTAATCACTAGAAACTTATTAAGAACTTAAGCGTTGGAGTTGCTTTTAGGTGTCCCATATTTACTGTTAGATGAATTCCCTTGCTTTGTAGTGTTTTGTGCATTTCTGTTACGAAATTGTATGCTTTTGGCCTAGTTTCTCTCTTTTTTTTTTTTTTTGTTTAAAAAAGATTTCCATGTAAAATGCTGAATAAGAAATTATCGGCTATGGATCATGAAGATCATACAGTTTGCAAAAGCAGAGATAAAACAATATTAAGCAGGTCTGGTTCTATGTAGTTGACCACCTAAAATATATTTTAAAAAATTGCTCGTAACATATAACATACCAAATTTTGATGTTTACAACTTTTAAATAAATTTATACGCTTAGTGTTTCATGAGCTTTGGCTCACACTTTAGTTAGCAAGATAGCTTTTGAAACTACAGAAAAACAATACAAAATTAGAGAGAACCAGAGATCACTAGCTTGTAGATCCTCCACTTTCACTACCATGTTTTCTCCTTTTACCATTGTCTATTGCATTTCTCACACCTTTTGAATTGGTTTGGTTAAAATAACATAACATATAGCTTAAGGATTGTTCATACATGTAGTGGTTTTAAACGTTCTGATTCGATTTACTAATTCATGTTTTAGTCGATATTCATATGCTATGTTTGGTTTGTGTTTGTTTGCAGGAAATAAACGACACAGAGAAATAGAGTTCCCAAGGCTGTTAACTAAGCCTTGGTACGTCTCGGGAGCAAAGATACAAGATGAGTCGAGCTTTCTGTCACTCACCACTCACCAATCTCACGTCACTCACCAAATGATCTTAGTTACAGAGATACTATGAAATCTCACTGAAAAGGTAAACCCCGATCCCGTGTTTCACTCACCCTCTCAAGCTAAGATCCCTCTATGACGTAAACAATTCTCCACCTTGCTATGACTTATCTTTGCTCCTTTTATACTCAGCTCTTCAGATAGAGTCGATGACGCCTCTCTTTTGCCAGCTCACAAAATCTCCTAACAACCCATCACATGGGATGTTCCCTTGACCACTCGCAACTCACCACTTGCAAGTTTCAGATCAAACTCAGAGTATAACTTTTGGACTCTCCAAATAACTGAACTTCACCTGGGCCTCCACAATTCATGTCTCGGCCCAATCCTAAGTCATTGAGCCCAATACCCGGAATGGATAAACCACATCTCCGTCATCATACCTACTAGGAGGTTTAATAGTACGTTTCTGCCTATCTCGGACCAGCATATAATTCCTTAAGTCCTTAGGAGTTTCCTCCTTTCCGGACTCACTTTCGGATTCAGCTTCATGATCATCAGTCAAAGAAACTCCACCTTTGGGAAGAAGAAAAGTAGCTTGTTTTCTACTCTTCTCTGACTGGACATGAATTACCGATGTGTCATTAATATCCTTGTAGACAACATTCTCGTAGAAAGATACATTCCTACTCACCACTATCTTCTTCCCTTCTAGATTCCATATCATGTAACCTTTAACTCCTTGCGGATAACCCATGAATATACCTCTCTTAGCTCTAGGTTTCAACTTTCCTTGGTCCATATGATAATAAACAAGACATCCAAAACGTCTCATATGTTCATACTCGGGTGCTCTTCCTGACCACACTTCCTCAGGGACTTTAAACTCAAGCAGTATGGATGGAGTTCTATTAATCATGTACACCACCGTAGATGAAGCCTCAGCCCAAAACGCTTCTCCTAAGCCAATTTCACTCAACAAACTTCTAACCTTCTCAAGTATAGTACGATTAAGTCTTTCCGCAACCCATTTTGCTCTGGGGTATAAGGACACGTTTTGTGTCTTAGAATGCCCTTTCCTTTGCAGAAATCATCGAACCTCTTGTTACAGTATTCGACACCATTATCGGTCCTTAGAGCTTTAAGATTCTTCCCGCTTTGATTTTCGACTAGAGCCAGTCACTCCACAAACTTTGAAAATGCTTCATCTTTCGTCTTCAGAAAGTAGACCCAAACTTTTCTAAAAAAATCATCCACAAAAGAGATATAGTATTGACACTTAGACATGCTTGGGGTAACATTAGGAGAGCCCCACAAGTCAGAATGAACATAAGACCATGGTTCTTCTGAATTATGCTTCCCCTTCTTGAAGAATACCTTGTGGAATTTTCCCGAGGATGCAATGTTCGCAGTCTTCTTTCTCTTTGATATCAGCAACCTTGAATAAACCTGCTTTTACCAGACATTGCATCCCTCTGACACTCATGTGACCCAAACGACTATGCCACAAAGTAGTATTGTCTAACTCAACCACTCCAGCATTAGCTTCTTCCTTAATAGGAACACCGTCGAGGAAGTACAAGGTATCTTTGTAGTCTGCTGCTAGCACCTCTGATTCTCCTTTGAAGACTTTCAATCTGTAGTCCTTTGACTGAAACCAACATCCAAGAGTTTCTAACTGTCCCAAAGAGATCAGATTCCTTCTTGCTGTAGCAGAATATCTTACTTCTGTCAATATAACAGTCGACTTGTTATAATTGACTATCTTTACCTTTCCAATAACCGTAACTTCACAATAAGTATCATTTCCCATCAAAATCTTTCCCCCATCGATTTCTTCAGTGTCAAACATAAGATCCTTTCTGAAGGTCATGTGATATGAACATCCCGAGTCTAGTACCCAACCTTCTCTACTTAGCTTTCCCGAAGCTGTCAGCATTACATGATCGGTGTCAAGAGCTTTCCCAATACTTGCTTCAGCTTCAGAGAATTTCCTTGACTGCTTCTCTTAGGACAATCCTTTTCAGACCTTCAGCTCTGCAAGTCCAACAAGTTCTTTTTGTCTTTGGTCTAGACTTGCTTCTGTTATTGAACTTAGTCTTTGATGTATTCTTCTTTTCAGGTCTTCCTCTAGACTGGAAATACAGTCTCTCGCTATTGGAACCTGAGGACACATTTCCACCTTTGGCTTTCATATCAAGCTCAATAGAGTACACTGCTCTAGTTATATCCTTGAGTGATATAGTGTCTTGATCTCTGCCGTATTTCAACGTATGAACTAACGGTTCAAATCTTCTAGGTAAGCTGTTTAGAAGTATGACAACTTGATCCTCCTCACTGAGCTCTACATCAAGGCTTGCCATATCAGATACCAGCTTGGTGAATGTGTCCAGATTCTTATCAAGGTTCTTCTCTTCATCCATCTTATAGCTATAGAACCGTTGCTTCAAGTAGAACCTATTAGGTAGAGACTTGATTTGATATGTAGACTCTAGTGCGGTCTACATCTCTAGAGCTGTCATAAACTTGATGACTTTACGCAGCACCATGTCACTAAGACTCATGCTTAGTAAGTTTCTAACCCTTCGATCCTTCTCCAGCCATTTAGGATCTCGAGTTACTCCTTTAGTCTCATAATCATCTCAAGCCACACCCTTCCCTTTAGTATCCTCTGCAACCGGTTCGAGAACCGAATCCAAGCCAAGAATCTCGAACTGAGCCAACACCTTATGCTTCCATAAAGCAAAATCCCCGTCTCCATCGAATTTTTCCACCTCAAACCTCCCTTTTGTAGGCTCCATGACTAGTAACTCCAAGCTTGATCAGAACCTGAAATCACACAGACACATAATCCCACAGCAAATAACAAAATACCCGTAGATCTCACAACCAGAATACCAGATAAATCCAAGAAAACCAGTAGATCTAGAAACCCAACAAGAAATCCCACACAGGTGTTCAGATCTATTACGGGTGATCCTAACACAGAGCTAATCAGTAAGAGATTCCTTAAACTGATTAGATATATGAGTGATAACCCGGATCACCTCAGATCTGAAAACTCCTTAAACCGTAAACACGGCTCTGATACCACTTGTAGTGGTTTTAAACGTTCTGATTCGATTTACTAGTTCATGTTTTAGTTGATATTCATATGCTACGTTTGGTTTGTGTTTGTTTGCAGGAAATAAACGACACAGCCTTGGTACGTCTCGGGAGAAAAGATACAAGATGGATCGAGCTCTCTGTCACTCACCAAATGATCTTAGTTACAGAGATACTATCCCGTGTTTCACTCACCCTCTCAAGCTAAGATCTCTTTATGACGTAAATGATGCTCCACCTTGCTCTGACTTATCTTTGCTCCTTTTATACTCAGCTCTTCAGGTAGATTCGATGACGCCTCTCTTTTGTCAGATCACAAAATCTCCTAACAACCCATCACATGGGATGCTTCCTTGACCACTCGCAGCTCACACCTTGCAAGTTTCAGATCAAAACACAAGAGTATAACTTTTGGACTCTCCAAATAACTGAACTTCACCTGAGCCTCCACAATTCATGTCTCGGCCCAATCCTCAGTTATTCAGCCCAATACCCGGAATGGATAAACCACACGTGACAATACAGTTTCTCTTCCATGTTCAAATGCGTGTAATTACAGGTTGATAGAACATATACATTGTTTTTTTTTTTTGCTTCAGAATGCATTCATTTTCTGGTTTTAGTTTATCCAGTTGCGGATCATTTGTTTTCTTCTTCTTCTTTTTCCCGAATGCACTCATATTTTTGGTTTCAGTTTATTCAATTTTTGTTTAGGTATCATTTTGGTATTTTGTGCCTTCGACGATCTAGTAATAACTTGGTGGTCTTTATTTGATTAGTAATACATAATGTTGAAACGAGTTGTGATGTATTTTTCTTGATAAAATTATAATCACCACATATCACGAAACTGTACCTTTTTTGGCCAAAATTTGAATTCCATAAAATGGGAAGAGTTTGTAACTTGTTACAAAAGATTTTACTCTAACCTTGGCAAAAAGAATAAAAACAAGGTAAAGCACATAGATTTTAGGGGGAAGAATGAAATAACCAGAAAATATATTAAAATTAGAAAGCTAACCATAGGCTAGAGAGATATAGGAAGAAAAAAGAAGAGAGAGAAGGGAAGGATGGTTAGTTTGTTAATTTTTTTTTTCTTTTTCTTATGGTTATAGAGCCAATTTTTTCTAGACTTTTACAAGAGAAATGAGATTTCACGTCAATAGATTAATCATTTACTAGCCAGTGCTGCATAAGGCCACTGCTCTGTTTATTCCTCTTGGACAGAACATCATCCCTTATGAACCTGTCTAACAGCTTGGAGATGGTCCCTGGTGGTGTGGAGATGTTGTAATGTAGGAGTTTGTTCCTCTCTGACCGTACGCAGTAGGCTGCAGCCTGACAAACTAGACGCTTTAGGAGCTTCAGAGAGGAGGAGGAGTCCGAGAATGATTTCCAATCCGATAAAGCATTCCAAGTGCGGAAACCTGAAACATATATCCCATACAGTGCCGGTCCGGACATCTGTGGTGCCAAAAGCACACTCCCAATATGCTGCCCCTAACTATAATTTTTTTTCCTTAAAAAATATGAATATATAATTCGATAATGTAAATATTATTAATCTCTAAATTGTTCTCATAGAATAAAATGTTAAAAGAAGTAATACATTATTCATGAAAGATAACCCTTCTTGCTTTTTTCCCTGCAAAATCATTTATCAACTTCAAATAATCAAGTTTTTCCACTAATTCATGCTCTATTGATATCATCGACAGTCCATTCAAACGCTCCTCGGACATAGTCGAACGTAGATAATTCTTTATGAGCTTCAACTTTGAAAAACTTCTTTTGCAGAAGCAACTGAAATCAGAATGGTTAGTAATATACAATAAGCAATCCGTATGTTTGGATAACAACCATCCATTCTTTTTAGAAATTTCAACATCTTGATCGTCTTTGTAATTTTCTTTGGCAACATTCCTCTTAGATATTGAAGTTCCATAAGCAAATATTTTCCATCTACATCAAAGTGCCCATCATGCTCTAGAGAAGCTTCAAGCTTGACACAATATATCATGAACTCATCATCTTTTGCTGACTTTAGCCTTTTCAAACCAAACAAAACCAAAACATTTATTTGTACCGCTGAAATTGCTCGAATCTAACCCCAAGTGACATTATAGCTTGATCCACTATATTAATGAAATAATTGATCCTAAAAATTTCTTCCGCGTTTAACTGGTTACTATCATTCTTCTTGAATAACATGAATAAGTGAAGCATCTTCCAATACCATCTCTTGGAAAAGGATAATCAACCGAAGGTCTTGTAGGTAGACCTCTTTCAACCAAATAATCTCTCATTCTCTGTTCAATTTTCTTCCAATTCCCAAGATCATCCATATCAACATCCTCATGGAAGCTTTTAATATCATCAGCTTTCTCTTGGGAGTCTATGTTTTCATTCTCATTCCCAAATTGTCTTTGTCAATAGTCATACAATCTGCATCATCCCTAGCAGTTTTTTCTTCACTCTTCTCATCAACATCTTCAAAACCAAGCTCTTCATCTTCTTTGTCCTCTTCAGTTTTACAAATTTCATCAGCTTTAGAACTTTTTCTTGTGACATACTTAAGCAAATCATTAGCTTGAGATTTTATCACTTCGTCTTGTCTGGCTTTCTTATTATTTTTAGCTCCACTTGATTGATTTCTACTTCTATTTCCTGGAAGCATTCTCTACAGACTACCATTCAAAAACATTAAAAAGAAAAACACAATTTAGATAACAGAAAAAATAAGAATTGTAGTTTAAGCAAATTTCAGATTTTTTTTACAAAAGTCAACAAAAACAAAATAAATAAAGGAAAAGGCAAAACTTACATAAGATTCAGAGAAGGTGGAGTATGATTGATCTGCAGAGAAGAATAAACAAGAAGGTTCAAAAAGAAAGGGAGATAGAACATCAATTGTTAGGGTAAATAACACAAGTAGTTATTGTAATTTATGTATTTTATTATTTAATATAATATATAAGGAAAATAAATCTTTTTAGAAAAGGTAATGAATCTTACGATCAAATAATTTAGTTATTATCACATCTTTTAGTTATTGGCAATTTGTCTTTATTAAAGACGAACAAAAAACTGTCTAAGGCGTATTCGAACCCGGGCCTGGAGGAGTAAGAACCATTAGACCAAAGACACATTGTTAAACAATATGCCCCTAAATTTTTAATAAATTGTGGCTCCCCAAGTCTTTGCTTAGTGGGCTTTAGTCCAGCCGAGTCTGATCCCATACGAGACAACATAGAGTGGAGGTGTTCAAGCCCCGTGATGCATGCTGAGCTTTAGTAGGAAGTCTATCAAACTAAGCCACCCACATTAGACCATCATCATTGGTGTAGTACCTAAAGAGAGCAGTTTAGATGTAAAATATTATTATATTTTACTTTTAATTAAATTATAAATACAAATAAAAAAGAAACCAATTAAGAGAAGACATATGTAGAAAAAAAATTCTCATAAAAGTAGTTATGTATCTCGTACGTGAGCAGCTGAACAATTTTTCTCCTTCTGTTTTTCTATCTTTCTCCTCTTTCCTCTGTTTTTTTCTATTTAATTAATCTAACAACACATGTGAGAACACATGCATTACTGATGCTATTAGGAATGCATGTCTTGGATAGCTCCTTTGAACCATACGTTGGGTGCTCAAAGTTGCAGGGGACCACGTTGGCGAAGAACTTCCCATGTGTGTTTTGTCGAGAAACTGTCCAAGGAGGTGTCGTTGACCCGCCAAGTGTAATTTTCCTCCGAGGTCTGCAAGCTTGGGAGCGTGACAGTTGTGAGGTGAATTTAAAGGGCTTCAGCAGCTGGTGATCTATCGCCCCGAAGTAGGCAGCCTGAAGAGTTGCAGGTTTCTGAAACCGATGAAACTGTACTTTCTTAACAAGCAAAATCATGAAACTGTGCAAGTATACGTAACCTCCCGAGTTGTGATATGTGGCAAGGCTGAAGAGAATTGATTTGGCTACCTATGTCACCAAAGTTGACTTACATTTTTTGTCACACATCCGTTTAGAACTCCAGAGTTAAGTGTGCTTGGGTTAGAGTAGTGAAAGGATGGGTGACCTATCGGGAAATGATTCGCGATACCGTGCGAGTGAGACCAAAGCACGGGAAAAGGACATGTGGTGATTGGAAGGTCAGTAAACAATGATTTTGAGCCTTAGAAAATTTATGGACTGGCTCACTACAAGAAATATGTACATTGTTAGCGCGAGAAATATGCTATAGTAGATGTTTGATAGCGAATTCACAAATGCTATGTATGCGGCAGCCATTATAGGTACCCCTCCTACGATAGTGTTTTCTGAACGCTACGAAATATACAGATACGATAGCAACACTTATATGATATTATTAACTTAACTATAGCTTCTGATTCGTGTTATGATGTACATATAATGACATTGATATAAAGCTATAACTAGAAATATAACAATTAAAAATTATTTTGAATATTTAATTAGGATTAATTAATTAGTTAAAAGTTAAATAATTATAAATTAAATCGAAAATTATTTTGTAACTGAAAATAAAATAAATTTTATTAATAAATTAAATTTGGTTTACAGATTAATTCTGGTTTACAAAACTAAACCAGAAATTAAAAAATAAAATCAGACCACTACAATTTTCCTAACTCGGTTTACACTTAACCAAACCTAACCTAAACCTAAAGAAAAAACTCCTGCCGCCTCCTCCATAGCCTTGTCCCTCTTCCAGCAGCCATGAACCTTGCTTCCTCCAGCCACCATGAACCTTGGATCCTCCACCTATCTTTACCAAAAACAAAACAAAATCAGATTCGTAATAAAGCAACAGAGAGAAGGAGATACACAGATGCGGAGAGAGAGAGAGAGAGAGAGAGAGAGAGAGAGAGAGAGAGACGTCGACCGTGGTGGTGGTGAGACAAGGGGGAAAACGGTGGTGGTGAGACGAGGAGGAGACACGGTGGTGGTAAGATGAGAGAGACGTTGAGAGAGATGGGCGAGATGAGAGAGGCGTTGAGAGAGATGAGAGAGAAGAGAGATATGAGATATGAGAATGAGAGGTTAGAGTGAAGAGAGAAGACTGAATCGGGGGAAAAAAAAGCAGAGAAAGAGATGAGATGAGATCTGTCGTGAGAGAGAAGAAAAAAATAAAAATTAAATTGAATAAATCTATACCTTTAGATCTAAGTTAATCCAATGGTTAAGAGTGTGATCTATGTATTTGAATCTGATTGGCCAGAAATTTTGTCTTTCTTTTTCTATTTTTATTTTTGTTTTGTTCTTAAATATTTGATAATTTGTTTTCTAAGTAATTTTTCTTAGTTATACCTTATATAAAATTTTGTATTTTCGAGTTTATAATTTAAGTTTAGAGTTCTCTTTTTTGAACATAATAAGTTTATATTTATTTTAAGAATTGATGTTTAAGTTTGAAAATATTTGATTAATATCAAGACTATGATTTAAGATTTTGGATCAAAGTATGAAAATATTAGATTTGAATATTAGGTCTAAGTTTTGTAGTTAAATTTTCAAAATTTTAGTTTTGAAGTTTATATTTAGAGTATTTTATGTATAGTAAAGTTTAGTGTATATGGAATATAAAGTTTTGAGTAAGAGGTTGGAATATAGTATTTGGGGTTTAAATTATGATTTGAAATTAAATTATGAATTTAAATTTAAGATTTAAGTTAAATTATGAAAAAACAGAGTTTTAAGGTTTATAATTAGGGTTTAGGGTTTAAAAGAATTTTAGGGTTTAGGGTTTTAAGCATGTACAAAAAAACCGTGGCATTTCGTGGCTATTTTATAAAGACCTACAAAAAATTTCGTAGGTAAATCGTAGCAAGAAAATACTCTTTATAAATTTTCATATAAAGTTTTGAGTAAGGGGATTTGGGTTGAAGATAAGATCTAAAAGTAAAGTTTAATATTTTATATTTTGTACTTTGGAATTTAAGTTTAATGTTATTTTTGAACATAATAAATTGATATTTATTTTAAGAATTAATATTTAAGTTTGGTCATCATTTAAAAAGTTTGTATGTTTACACATAATGTATAATATATGTTTGAAGTTATGATTTAGGATATAGAGATTGATTAAAGATTAAGGATATGTGGTTAGGAAATTATAGTTTAAGATCAAGAAGATTAAATTTTAAGTTTAATTTTAAGATTTGAAGTTATAATATAAAAAGATTAGAGTTTTAAGGGTTGTGTTTAGTGTTTAGGGTTTAAAACCATGTTTAAGGTTTAGGGGTTCAAATAGCTTTTCTTAGCATTATAAAAATGCTATTATAAGTCTTTCGTAGTTTTATTAAGCCGCTTAAATAATATTTTTTGGCGCTTAAATCTAAATTCCCGCTAAGTACTGGTGAAACCGGTGATTTTATTTTTCCCTCTCACGTAATTCTTAAAATAGCATTAATTAAATGCTTTTTAGGTTTTTTTCTATCATAGCGTTTATCTAATGTTATTATATAATACGGAAATTTCTAAATCATTTACGATAGCAGTTCGGTAAAACGTGCTATAATAATGTGCTATCAATGTATACTTTTTTTGTAGTGGCTGTTGGAACGGGATGGAGCCCACGAGCCGAGAGAGCAGGCGTGGATGACCCATTAGCCGTGGGCGGTCGGGGCGTTATAAGTGGTATCAGAACTGGTTAGCTGTCTCGGTTCTAACCCGAGAGGCGTCTTGAGACCTGTCGTGGGGCGCAACGAGGACGTTGCATTCTTTGAGAGGGGGTGAATTGTAACATCTCGAGTTATGATATGTGGAAAGGCTTAAGAGAATTGATTTGGCTACCTATGTCACCAAAGTTGACTTACCTTTTCTGTCACACATCCGTTTAGAAGTCCAGAGTTAAGCATGCTTGGACTGGAGTAGTGAAAGGATGGGTGACCTATCGGCAAGTGATTCGCGATACCGTGTGAGTGAGGCCAAAGCACGAGGAAAGGTCATGTGGTGATTGAAGGGCCATTAAACAATGATTTCGAACCTTAGAAAATTTACGGACCGACCGTTGGAACAGGATGGGCCCACGGGCCGAGAGAGCAAGCGTGGGTGGACCATTAGCCGTGAGCGGTGGGGGTAGGGTTTTTGGAATATGAAATATATGATTCTAATAAATATATAAATAAATACTTTAAAAATATAATGATTTTTTATTTCAAACATAATTTTCAATTTGAAAAAGGAAAATTTGAAAAAAAAATTTAAAAAAAATTGAAAAAAAATTATAAAAAAGTTTGAATTTGAAAAAGTATAATACGAAAACATAAATTTTATTTATTTTTATTTATTTTTATTTATTTAAATAATGATTTATTATATATATAGAGAACAGGGGTATAAGAGTCTTTTGCCACTTAATGAAGAAGATATTTTTTTATTTATTTAAATAATGATTTATTATATGAAATTTTCCCTTTTTTAAATAGCATAATCTCATTCCTTTTTTTTCCTAACTTACTGCTATCCATGTTTCCAAACATCACTATTGTTTTAACTGATATCTATGTTGCCAAACAAAAGATTAAAGTACTTCTACTTTAAGTAGAGCTTAATCTGCGCTACGCGAAGATTGTCTGCTTATATTTTTATGCTATGTAAATATTGTTGATCAGTAAAATATTTTATTATGTTATTTTATTTACTCTCCAAGTATAATTTGTCAAAACCTTTTTAAAAAATTCCCTCTCTAAATTGTGTTATAAAATATTACAAAATATTTTAAAAAGTGAAGAAAAAAATAAACAAAACTTCAGTAGGTTTGATATGCGATAACTTTCTTAGTCAATATATCAACACAAATATTAATTTACCTTTACTTATGAAAAAAATTTGAACCAAAGTGAAAATAGTTTTCCAACGTGTAATAGTATATCATCATAAGTATTTGTTGGGTTGGATTATGATATATACACACACACATATATATATATATATATATATATATATATATGTATATATATATTAAAAAATATTTTTTTTCTTTATATATTTGAAGAAAATTTAATTAAAATGCATATTATGATGTAGAATTAAACCATTTAACTAAATAAATGATAATATATCATAATTTTTAAAAACAATAATATATCTTGCTTTTTCTTGTATATAATTTTTCACAGAAATGACCATTAGGTAGATGTAAAAATAAGAAGTCGGATTTGCTTTAACTTCCACATTTGCAGAGAGAATATGATACGATGGTTTTGAGCTTCCGCACGTGTAAATGATCTTACAAAGTTTTATGTATTAAAAATACTTTATTTTACTTTTTAATACTGACATATAGTCAAACAGATTCATAATCTGAAATTTCTCTATTATATTATTAATATTGGGGGTAGTTGAAACAATATATTATATTTAGTTAAATATTTTTTATTTCAAAACGAATAATAGTATACTTTATCTGAAATTTCTTTATTATATTATTAATATTGTGGGTAGTTGAAACTATATATTATATTTAGTTAAATGTTTTTTTATTTCAAACGAATAATAGTATACTTCTCACTAACTTGAATTAGTCAACGATTATGATTAAAGTCAAGAAATAATTTTGGTAGATGATGGAAGCAAACGTGATGGTCCAAAAGAGGCCAGCGAAGGAGTTAGCAACGAAGGATCTGAGGAGAGAGGAGTGAGGAGTGAGACTCGAAGTGAACTATTAGTTAGAGAGCTATAAGTTCAAAACGAACTGATACTGAGGATGAATGGCATAGTAATCAAATCCTCCCTTTGGTCGACTTCGTTTCCCATGAAGTTGTTTCTGTTCTTCACTGATCTTGTTCTCTGCACCTTAAGTTGTCAAATATTTGAGCAAAGTCAAAGTTCATTTTTGACTTCCTTGAAAAAGTGGTGACATCAAGCTTCCACGTGGCAGGATAGTGTCCGTCCGGAACCCCTTCAGTAGCCTGCAAGAAATATGGAATATGTATTACAAATTAGTAAGGCCAGGAAATGGAGAATCCCAATATATAAAGACGGATGAGGGCCATGAGGCTACCTCAAATATTTGATGAGTTTTTTTGAGTGATGCCCTAGACTTCCAGCATATATAACTTACCCTCCTCGTTTCATCAGCAGAAGTTGCATTCTTGCATTAATCCAAAGATGATTTGTCAAATGTATTCTGGTTTCGGGACTCAAAAGAAGAGTATTCCATGGGCAAACCTCATCGACGGATTTGAAAATGTGATGCCCTAAGAATAACAATGGCGGCAGCCCTTGCATACCAGATGTAGGCTCTTCCATGAAGATTAAAGAAAGAGCTACTAATTCAACTGAAATAGTAAGCTTTTTCCTCTATTCTGGCAAATGGCCATTAACTCGAGGAATGCCAAGTATAGAGTTTTTAAGAGGTTTAATTTCCACTAACTGCATTACTTCTTCAACAAACATCTATCATTCACATAAAATGGCAAAAGTGGTTACAACTTTTATAACATCTCGCGAGTAGTTATGAGAACATAATTAATTTTTCAGCTTAGTAATAGTACTTACCTCTCGTTTTTGGCATCTATATCAACATCTTTGTCACCTGTTATAATGGCATGTAAGGAACAATTCACAATAAGAAAATTCGCTCCGGTCTTGATCAGCCTCAGGGTCAAGATTAAATTCGGTTTCTTCACCAGCCATCTTCATAACAACAAAGTCCCCTCTCTCTATCACTCCCCTTCAGCCAGTCTGCTATATTAAACCCTTGAATCAGATTCTCCTCTCAAGCTATTCTTCATATTTCCCTAGCCATTGCTTTAGCCTCCACTTCCTTTCATGGACGTGATTTATCTCAGACGACAATATCTCTTCCCATACCCATGCTGCATACGACAATAGCTGCCTCTTCTTCTTGACCTTATACTCCTCATGAAAGGCTTTGTCAGCTTCCATGGCAAAAGCATGGAAATTTTTATTCTGCTTTCGGTAATCTTTCTTGTACCAACATCATGTATATGTATCTTTAGAGGCTCCTATTTAATCAGAGGCTTAGCATCCCGGATCAAGTTTCTTTTGTAACATGAGATCCAAGACTTGCCACCGGAATCAACACCATAATTCTTGGGGACCTTCAACCTCCAAAGTACCTCTGAATTAAAAATTATCTCATATGAGGCATCAACGAATCAAAACCATCTTTATCACGGATATTCACCAATCTGCAAGAATTAAAAAAAATCAAGAATGAACTGAACTGTATGTAATATCGGTAGTAGATGAAAGGTTCAGTGAAAATACAGAGTAACAGAATTTTGGAGACCAAAACTCAGATCATGATAACCATTTGAGCATATGAAATGGAAAATGGAGAATGAAAAAACTGGTTCTAGTTACTGAACTCTCAAAGGATCAAAATCTCCACAGTAAATGAAATATGTAAGTCAAATTAAGCCATGTAATCTTGTGCATGCCCAATTTTTTGTTCAACTAATATGGTATGCGTAAATTTAACTATGTGAAGACTTACCGTGAAATTATGCGTTTAAGTAGACATTAAACTTGGTAATGACGTAACTATTCTCATCACAATTAATAGGAGAAGAGCAAGTGCTTTCTCTGAAAATAAAAATAATCAGAACAATAGTTAGAGAGAAGAACATTGCATAGGCATATATTCAAACCAGAACCATTGTGCTAAATATGGGACTATTTCTCACAGTAACGTTCGGTTCTGTTCATTGAGATACTTCCTTGCACCTGTGACTTTCCATATCCCAGGTCCAGTAGTCGCATATAGTGGATCTGTTTTGAACAATTCAAAATTCACAACCAGACATAAAACATATTTCATATAAAACACTACTAAAATGATAAGCAATACCTTTGGCTTGACAAGACTCTCAAACTGTCGAGCACGTAAACATTGGGTGTTATGGCCAAAATCTCAACATTAAACGAAGAAAACTATAGCGGTGGATACGACGGAGAGAGTCATGTCTCTGACGAAGTATCTTGGATCAAACATGCAAGCACACGGAAGTCTCTCAGATTAAGGATGTGTACCCTTGGTGGCAGACGACGTCACCGGATCCAAGCGTGTGAGCTTATCCGTCACGTCAGTGTAATGATGGAGAACCGGAGGCAAGTATTTTGTCCAGTGGTAGAAGCTGGAAAAATCTACAGACTCGAATGAGTTTATATCGAAGGAGAAATAAAGGGAATTGGAACGATTTCTCGTGAATAGAGGAGTAAAAACATAATTAAATGAAAAGTGGGGGTCGACATTAATACACCTTAGCAGCAAATTGCAGAGAAATGAATTTTTTGATGGGAGTGCAAGAGGCGTCGTTGAACGATCTATGGTTGGAGTGAGAGACGTGGCATATTGAAGTCTTCTAATTGGTTGATTTAATTTGGAGGTGGATAGGTTGAGAGTGCTCATATTCCCCTTTTAGTGTTGTAAGATAAGATAGATAATTGTTTCACTTTCACGTTTTTATTCAAATATCTCATTTAATTATTTACTACTGATAATAACCCATCTAAAATTACACCCACCAAACTTTACCTTTCTAGTTGATTTAGGACAGAAACAACGAATTGCAAGTCTACCTTGAAGCTTCTGTGACCATGGCTTTGTTATCTGGCAGTTTTGGAATGGAAGGTTAATAAATCGAAGGCCAATTTATTTTACTGTCTATTTGGGATCAAATATCAATATAAAAGAAACATTTTTTTTGTTTGGATGAAGCTGATACAAGGGTGAACACTAATCGGATATCCGGATTTTTGAAGGTATTTGTGATCGTCCGAATAATCAATTATCCGATTTGATTATGTTCGTAGCCAGCCGGATATACGGTGTCCCAAATATTCGGAAAATTTTAGATTTTTGATCGGATATCCAATTCGATCCGTAAAAATAAATAAAAATTAAAATAAATAAAAAATCGCTAAATAATATAAAAAAAAATATTTTATTAAAAAATAGAAAGTTACTTACTTTTTAAAATTCAAATAACTAATATAATAAATTTAATAAATAAAAATACTGTAAATATTTTATAAAATATAATATTTATATAACTTATATATATATATATATATCTCTTTAAATATATGTATATATGCATATAACGAATCATATCGGATATCCGTTCTTAAAAATATTAGTATTTGTGATTTGCTTCGTTTTTTACGGATATTGCATATTAGTATTTGCTTTGCTTAGTAAAGTTACGGATATCTAGATTTTTCGGTTCGAATAAAAACGGATAACGAATCGATCCAAAATTTACGGATATTTTGTTGAGCCCTATACAAACTTATTGGTATCAAGTAATTGACTATTCAAAGATATTAACTAAAATATTGTGTTTTCTACTGTGATGTGCAAATTGGAGTTTGTATAGAGAAAATATATCCACACACAACTTTCATATAAAAAGATTGATCATAGTGAAAACATAGTTAAATCTACTTCTTAGTTTATTATCGTTAATATGATTGTTTATATATATATATATATATGCCGCCTATTTATACTCATGTAATAATTTGCTTTTAAGTTTTTGTAATAACTCTGTAATCTGATTTTGATATCAGTGAAATGAAATGAGGTTAACAGTATGTTTATAATATTTGTAAATAAAACTATATGTTATGAAGTTACACAAAAGTTGAAAACAACGAACGTATGTCCACTGACCATTTTTGAAAATAATGATTAACTGGGCTGATGCCTTAGAACAACTACACTGTTTATCGATTGAGTATGGCTATCATATTTACTTGGAGTCATTGTCGGGTCGGTGCCAAGCTTACACAAAGGCAAGAAACGTAGTTGAGTGGCTTCGTCTTCCCATTCAACCTCTTTGATCCACCCTTCCTCTCTGTATTCTATGAAAAATACTTCAAACCTGACGATACTATTAGAATCCAGTGGAAGCTTTCTCAGCATCGGACAACCTGCAATGCTTATTCTGCTTAAACATGGAAAAGACGAAGGACTCCAGCAGATGCCCTTCAACATAGGTGAATGACATAAGTAGAGGCTTCTTAGTTTTTGAAAAGGAACATGTCCTCCTGTAACACTTGCTGCCTTTTCCTTGCTTATAATCTCTTCCAATTGATTTGAGTATTTAACTCTAAGATCAACAAGGTTTGGAGCAAACACCAGCCACGTCAAATCTTTAAGACGATAGCAAACACATATATCGATTCGGGAGAGGTTTTGGAAACTTGGAGTTGTCTTCTCAATCTGTATTTCCCCCATTCTGCATCCTGATACATTGAGCCTACGTAGAACACACATAGTTGGCAAAGTCAATACTTTCGTTGATTCTCCAAGGTTGTTGAATCTTACCTTTTGAATGCATTTCACCAACATGTGAGAGCTTAACAGTTGCTCCAAAACCATCCCTGAACTGACCTCAATGGTTAGATTTTCTAGATGTTCCACAAGTTGCAGCTCTTTCAGTAAGCTCATATCTAGCGTCTTGTTGGATCCTTGTAGTCGAAGTGACCTCAAACTTGGCAAATTTGATATCCCTGAAATGCTCACAAGCTTCCGTGTGGACTCCAGATTCAAGTGGATTAGCTTTTTCATCTCTTGTAATCCAACATGCAATCGCCTCAAGCTTGTTCGTGACAAATCAAGATACCGCAATGATACCAAATGAATCAGTGGTAACTCAGAGAGGCCTAAATTGCCTGACAGATCCAACACAAGTAGCATTGGAACATACATGAAGAAGTCACTGCAAACATGTACCAATGGTTGGTTTTTCTGAAGAAATAAAGTTGTAAGTTGAGCGCATTCGAGGCTGCCACATATCCTCTCAATATTATTACGCATCAGTGACATTTTTTTCACACCTTTCCAATTCTTGACATATGGCATATTGCGTAAATCAACACCAGCTTGCACAATGAATATCTCCTTATTCTTTCCAAGATCAGACGCTATCCATAGAGCCATGTCACGAACCACATCATGCATAGTCAGTCACATATGATATATTCTTCATTTCTCCTTCTACCAATAAACATGCGCGGACAAGGGTGCCAAGTATCTCATAAACTTCGTTCATTGCCCTTTCTCTACCTTGACTTTCATCTATGAATCCTTCACATATCCAATAATCTACCAATCTCTCTTTTTCTATAAGATAATCTTCAGGAAAAAGGGAGCAATATAGAAAACATGATTTCACCACCTCTCCATTTAAACTGTCATAGCTATACTTGAGAATATGAAAAATCTCATCTTTCATGCTTGAAAAGTCTGCCGCCGATAACGTCAACACATCCATTGCATGACGCCATTCTTGTACTGTACTTTTGCATGACATTGTTTCCCCAATTACGTTAAGAGCCAACGGTAAGCCAGAACATTTTCCAGAGACTTGTCTTGCGAGATGATGAATGTCTGCATGGATTTTCAATGTGCTTTCTCCAACTTTCTTTTGGAACAACTCCCATGATTTGTCGGGACCTAGACAACTGACTTCTATCAGTTCATCAACCTCCATGCGTCCACAGACACCTCTAGAGCGAGTGGTGAACGCTACCTTGCATCCATTTACTACATCCGGATAAGGGACTCCAACCGTCGATAAATTCACTTTCGCCCATATATCATCCAAGAACAACACAAACTTTCGTCTCTTGAGAACATTGTGTATGTCAAGGGCTCTACGGTTCTCATTCTCTTTATCCCACTCCTCATTCCAAAGCCCTATTTTTTTTGCTATGTCTTCTTGAATCTTAAGGATGTCTAAACTCTTAGACACCACAACCCATATCACAATATCAAAGCTGCCCCTTGCCTTAGTAAACATATTGTTGATCTGCGCAAGAAGAGTGGTTTTGCCAACTCCACCCATACCATACAAACCCAAAACCCCAACTCCATCGTCCATGAGACGGTTCCATACCCTCTCAAGCAATGCTTCATGACCAACAATTGTGGGTTGAATAGGCATCTCTTCAACCTCAGTTACATGAACTTCCTCAGTCACCAAATCAAAATCTCCTTGTGAACTGGTACTCTTAACCCTTTTCCACATCCGGATTACTCTTTTGCCATAACGGTAGCTCATTTCCACATTCTTGGAGCATAATCCACAACAACACAACCTTTGAACTTCAGCGGTACTAGTACTAACTAGATCTTTAAATTCATCCTCGATGTCGAGGACATTCTTAAGCCATACCTGGACTTGAGCAAGCATTTTACGACGCCTTGTAAACTCTTCTCTGCTTACCCTTGCTTGCACATCATCTCGCTTTGCCTTGAGCACTTCCATCTCTTTATGCAGAGCTTCAAGATTTTTGGAAAGGTTGTAGATGTAACTTCCATTGACGGATAAACATTGAGAGACTTGATTCACAGCTTGATCACATGGCATGGAGACCGATAAACAACTTCCCATTGCTGCAGCGAGAGAGAAGAAATAATTATTGAGAAAGAAAAAATCACAAGTTAATTTTTGTGAGTGACAATTATCACAAAGAAAAAAAAAGATGGAGTTGAGAAACTACCACTGATTTTCAACCACAAAGGCTGGCTCCTACAATAATGTCAAACATGACAACTGTGTCGACGAAGACTCCAAGTCAACAATATCAATCTACGCACGCAGAATTCAAAATAGTGTGTACAACTAAATTCAATATTAATGTAAATGTGTAGGAAGAAGAAATTACCAATGCAAATGGTCTATAAATAGACTTTAAGAAAATCATTATTAATGACTTTTCACTAAATTTAGACTCTTCTCTTCTTTATTTTCCCTGTTTTCTATTTTTATTATTTTATTACTTTTGTTGAGAAAACAATTCATAATTTTTTTTTGATAATTGTGATAAATCCTGGTTAATTTTGTTTTTTTCTTTAAAATGTTTAGTTTCTTTTTATTTGGGATAAATTAAATATAAGAGACTGATATATGTCAATAATTTATATAATGAAAATGGAATGAAATATACATGTGAAAAAATGGAACACCATCTTTGAGACAATACCGTAAGAATTTATGCAAAAACTCAACTTAAAAAAAACTCAACTTAAATCTTTTTTTCAGTTATCTATGCAGGAGGTGTATTCAATATAACATTTGAGGTGATTTGATTTTTAATAGAGTTTTAGATGATTTTAATAAGTTGCAAAGATTTAGGTGATTTTTGTTAAACCACTCTAGAATATAACCTAAAACCATGAGATTTGAGTTTTAATTTTTTTAACTAAAAAACTCTACCCAAACATTCTCTAAAATCACCTGAAAACTTTAAAATTCCACAACTTAAAATATTTTCAATAACAGTGGATTTTAGAGTACTCTACGAAATGTTAAGTTCAATAACAATAGATTTTAAATGAGTTTTTAAAATTCATGTTTGAATAACAGTGAATTTGTCATTTTAATACAAATCACCTAAAATTCTTATTTGGATACACCCTCCGTAAATTTCACACTGCTATTTTTCATTTTAGATTACTAAATATCATGACATCCTACTATTATATGTGACTAAGTAGAATCTATATTATACTATTAAAACACAAGATCTTTTTTTGAGGTATCCTTGATTTTTGAAAATATTTACAAATGTGCCACTGCCATTTTTTAAAACAAATATTATGGAAATTATTTGAATTAGGAAAACAAATAATTTCTATTAACATGGAAAATTTGGTAACAAATTGATTCTAATTTCCTATTAACATGGAACGTAAAAGAAATTGAACAACATGTTACATTTGTCCTTATTAAATACATATATAACATGTCGATCAATGATTAATTTATAGAATTTTCTTTAGTGTAAAACTGTAATCACTAACAAATCATATAATATAAGTAATGCAATCAATAAATAATACAATAAACGATATGTGGAATTCAATTTTTTTTTATGGAATTCAAAACTTCCATCATATAATATCTTTCTGTTAGAAAGAAAATTTCAACTTTATTTTTATATACATAGTTATATTATTTAATATCTTCTTTGTGTATATAATTATGTTATATATACAAAACTAAATTTATCTTTTATAATAATATAATAGTATGAAATAAAAACTTTATAGTTTAGGTTGTAACTTTAATCTTATTATATAATGTATAAAATTTGTTAATTTTTAAATTTTATTATATACTTACAATATTTAATTTAAAATTTTAATTTAGTTATATGTAAAAATTAATTTAAATTTATTGTATTTAAATTTATATTTAATAAGATATATATATTCAAAATTCTACTCTTGGAAAGATTTTTAATCTATTTCTTTTTGTTAAAATTTATTAAATATAATTCTATAAAATTAAGAGAAATTTTTTTAGGATATAACTATCAAAACGTAAAACAAATAATATTTCTATAATTTGTAAATATTAAAAAACAACGGTATTAAGATTAGAAAACTACAATTTTATAAAAAAACTGCATAAAATTTGGAAAAATTGTTTTAGTAATAAAACTTATATAATTATAAAAATATACTAAATAATATTTTGAAACTTTTAAAATATTATTATATTTATATTTATAGTATTATATTATTTATTGTTATATTAATGATGATTTATGATTTATTACCATATTTTTTTAAAAAATACCAAAAATATAAATCAACATTAAATGTAAATGTCCATGTCACAATTAACTTCAAGCCATGTCATTATTTTTATTATGACATGTTATCATTTTTCTTTCAAAGTGATTATGAGATGACACATGGCAAAATCACTTCTAAAATAATATCTAGCTAGAGGATTTTACAATGTATAATCATTATGTATTTATACAAACTATAATGAACGTCAAAACAATTTTTTGGTCTTATTTGCAATCCTTGTTAGATTTATCAAGCTTTAGGTGGTAAGAAACAATATATTAAATATATAATATATTTTCATTTTAATTAAAAAAATATTTATTTTAAAATATGATGGTTTATAACCAAACATAAGCATAACATTATTGTATTTATAACATTTAACTTATATCCATAAATTTAAGACTGAAAAGCTAAACAACTAAAATAGAATAACACTAATACTTTAATATATGATTTGGATATTAAAGTGAATTATTCTTTGGACTACCGAGTCATTGGATCGATCGTGGTCGAACCGCATATCAATATATTAATAAATATATAGTTATATATGAATATAATGTCCTTTAACAATTAAAAATTAATTTTAATATCAAATTTGCTTTATTTACAAAATATAAATAAATATTATATTCTTATTTAAATTTTATTTATGAAGAAAAACAATTATTTGAAAAATCTGTAATATTAAATTAGGAATTTGTTAACATAATAAATAACTACACAATAGAATCATAAAAATAAAATTAAAATTAAAATAAATAAAAATACAAACTTACAATAGATTATCAGTTTTTAGGCTTTTCATTTTCTTCGGTATCTTCGAATGACATAATAAAAATTTAATAAAAGTTTTAAAATAACAAATTAATCAATTTATTAAATTTTATAAAATATTAAAATTATATAAGAAGTTTATTCAAATAATTTAGAAATATTATTAATTTTTCTTGGGATTTCACCGAGTCAACTGCTGTCTGGTTCAGGTTTTGAAGTTTTACCAAGTTTTATCAGGTTTTTAATTAATAAAATTTCTATTAAACATGAACCATATTATATACGGGTTACATGGTTTATCGGTTTGACCACAAATTTTTATCGGACATGAAACACCAAAAAATAAAAAAAAATGTCAACTATGATGATTATTTCTCATATATTTTAAAATAGGAATGAAAAATTTAGTGTGTAGCAAAAATAAAATTTTCAAAATCCAAGAATTTAGCACCCGAATATAATTTAACATATACATTGTATAAATTATTACACTATTTTCTTCAACCAAAAATAATCATGTACATTCATAGCTTGGGTATCAATATTAATTAAATAAGCATATCATCTTTAAATTTCTTTTGTATGTTAATTTTTTTATAAAAAAGAAAACAAATCACACAGTTTTGACTGAAAAGATGTATTTTATAGTACTATACAAACAATATAACTTATAGACGGATGTTAAAATCCACATGAAAATTGTTGTTGCTTTTAACCCAAAACAGTTAATCGAAAAGTTATCCCGTACTTTCAAAGCGCGGATCCAAATCTAGTATCAATTATTTGTTACAGCGTATCAGCTACCAAAAACCAGTTGAGAAGTAATTCTATCGAGCTCATAATACCTCCGGACTTAGAAGCAGCAGTAACTCCCGGAGGTGTATCTTTATCTTGTGGCTACACTCATCAGCCATGTTTTGGATCTATTGCCTTTGGAAAATGAACCATTCAGTCTCTAAGCTTATTTTGAAGAGGTAACTAATTATGTCCTCAGATTAACCAGTGATGTCCATTACTTACACAAAATAACTAGGTGTGCTTTGAATATGTAAGTCATCTCTCTCATAAAGCTAATCGCATCGGTGAAGAAACTATTGACGAATCTGATCGTATCTGCTGACTTACCGTCTTATGCTATATGTGATGATAAATGTCTGATGCAAATTATTATTATTGGATGACAATTAGTCTTAGTTTTTGTGGGTTCATTACATCTTTTGTTTTTATGGTTGATTTGAAATACCTGTTTGGACTACTGGCCTTAAGGAATTTGTTTTGTCTCCTAGGAAAATCACTTGATGTGCTATGATAGTTCTGATGTTTTTGTTCAGCACTAAAAGTCCAGAGTTTGAGATGAGATACTTTTTTAGTTTCAGATGTTATATTTATATTTAGGCCAATATAGTGATTGCAGAGCTTCTAATCTTCCTCTGTCTTCAATTTTTCTGAAGGTCATGATAAGCAGGACGGAAGGTATCCGTTTGCGGAGGAAAGTAGTCATAAATACACATCTTCTCGGTCCAGTGCTGGGATGTTTGAAAATGACTACTATAGACCATCAGCATTACTTGGAGACTGGTGATATACCAGGAGTTGCAGGGATGATAGATTCCTTTTAATATGTGGACTGGAGGTGCAATACGTGGGAGATGAGCAACAAATCTTCTAGAGCTTTTGAGAGGCCGTGTGGTTTTAGAAATGGTCGGACCATCGGAGGTCGTTTGAGGAAAGGCCACCACCTGCTTCAGACACTACTATGATGAACTCTTGGGAACCAGCTAGGAATGTTAAATGAAAGTTTTTATATAATTTTTTACATAAAATTGAGTAATTTCATTTTATTTCTATATATTACATTTTTAAGTAACAAAAATCTAAATTAAAATAATTCGAAGTATACCAGGGTTCATAGGAGGAGTGTTCAATCCGGTAAAACCGAACCAATCAGAATCGAAACGAGCCGAAATAGAGAAAGTTATTTGGATTTGGTAATACCGAATATACCGAATGAATGTCATTTTTAAGAAACTGTGATATATAGATATGGTTTGGTATATAAACCGATCAAACCGAATGAACTGATCAATTCAAATATAATATATAATTATATGTAAATTATATAAGATAGTTAGGAATAAATACATAATTTATTTTATTGTATGATTTTCATATTTAAAATGTTTATTTTAGTAATTTAATATTTTATTTTAAGTTAAAAGTTATGGTTCATTTTTATTAAATTAAATAAAACATAATTTTTAACCTTTTTGCTTACAAATATGTGTGCTAATGTTTAGTTATTTATAATATTATGGATTACTAATTTTTTTTTATTTCTAATCTATAAAATATTATGATTATTAGCTTAATATGCTTACTAATTATTTTAAATAGTAAAATATAAATAAATAAGGCTATCTAAAAACCAAAATATATGTATGTTATATCAAAGCCGATATTTAATCATATAAATTAAAATTCATAAAATATTTTAAAAGATAGATAAATTTATGTTTTTGTTGGTATAAAACTAAATAAACCGAAAACTGACCGTATGTAAACCGAGCCAAACCAAAGTAAATATGTGGTAGCTATTTTTTATAAACCGAAATACCGAAAACTAAAAAAACTGAACCAAAATCCAACCGATATCCGAATTGAATACCCCCATTTAATAGATTTAAATTTTAACATGGGCCAAGCCTAACTATATATCTTCTTCTTTTTTAACACTGAAGTTCTTCATTAATTTAAAAGTCCAAAGAGGAAAAAGTTGAGGGAGAAACAAAGAAATAAAAGCTGAAAAATACAAGTACCAGTAGGTACCACAGCACTCTTAATAGAAGAGAAATAGAGAATGGAAGCAACTTAGAGCCCCCTGAGGATGGAGGAGGAGGGAGTTCAATCTCCTGCTTCTTGCTGAATAAGCTGATCAAGCCACAAAGGGCCACCAGACCCAACATACGATTGTGAACGAGCCCCTGTGACCACACTTTTTTCAATGGCTTGTGCTACACTATTTTTCTGATCAGAGACATAGCATACAGACCATTTTTCAAAGCAGTGCAAGAGAACTAGGATTTGTTGGATCAGGGGTAAGAGGTCCATATAGTGATAAGGGTTCAAGAGGGACTGTCTCACCTCTATCGAAGAAGCTTCAAATATGACTTTCTTCTGCTTTAAGCTACCCATCGCTTCTGCCTATAACGAGAGTCGGCCAAACCATATATCTATGTGTAAGTTCAGGGACTACCAAATATAAGAACTAAAACACAAGATACCAAGAACGCTTTCTTGTATATTAGAAATCTGTTAAACAATCTTCCTAGATCTGTTTAATCCAAATTACTCTCAGTCACACACGACTAGAGACGGACCAATTCCTAATCTATCAGAACAGAAACCACGAGCTACACCTACAAGTACTCGTCTTTCTTAAGCTCTCAAGAACAAACCTTTTGCTCTAGCTTTTCAATCAATAAACGGTTAACCTTGATCTACCCAAAGTAATCAGGTTAAATACCCTTAACACAATACCCTAGTTGCCTAATTATTGTGATAAGCCCAAATCTTCCAAATCTTCTTTGCTTCACGCCAAAGTAACATCTTGGAACCAATGAGACATTGACACGTCATCGTCTCATAACCGACTTGTAACAGCAAGTTACACTTCCTATATTGTGCATAACACATCCTCTGTTTCTCAATCCGACAAGCTCCTTTTCTTGAGCTTACATTCTCCCACTTGTTTCGACAAGCACAGTCGAAACAAGTCGAACCACATAGTCTGAGTCTTAAATAGTACAAGATGCATTAAAATGACATTAAGCAGTAAGACATGATCATCCTACGCGTCTTCCTCATCTTCATCCTGCTCATCGTTTTTTTCAAACCCTGGATGAGGAACATGTTTCTCATAGTCTCCCCCTGCATAGGTGCACATTTAGAGAAAAATCATTCGTTAGACATAGAGTAGAAAATAAGACAAACGCTGTGCATCTCCCTTACTCCTCAGGCGAACTCGAATGGCTTTAAGCCCCGCAATGGTGCGATTGATGTCGTCTTCAAGGCTGGCAGCGCTTGAGTCAGCTCCAGACCCACGACCAGCTTTAACATCCTTGACAACAAGCTTCGGAGTTCCAGTGAACTCATCATGAAGCAAGTCAGGAGTTATAGTACGCTGAAAGTGTATAACCTGCTGAATCAAGTTAGGGAACATGATACACCGAGTCTTCTCTGTCTGAGTGTTCACTGCCATTGCTATTATCTGATCATAGACGAGTTTCCCGAAGTCAAATCCGTCATGATGATGAAGCATGTAGACGAACCTGAGTCGCCTTTGGTTCATTGAAGTGTAGTTCCTGGTGGGAATCCAATTCGAGCAAACGAGCTTATACAGAACCTGATTCGTAGCTGTGAGATACTTCGAACTCATGTTCTCACCTCGTCTTATTCGTCCATCAGTGAGAAAACCACAAACTTCATCAAGACGTTCATCCATCCAGTTAGGATCTTCTTCAAACCCCGGAATGCAATACATTAAATTAATCAGACTCAGAGAGAAATCAACAAGAGATCCTCTAACATACACCGCTACACCATCGTCTCATTCCTCAGCTTCCGGAAGATTAGCAATGAATTCACGGATTACATTGGGCTGATAAGGATCGAGATCAGTGAGGGTATGAATCAAGCCTGCCCCGATCACAATTCTTCTGACATCAGAGAGATTCTTGTCCGTGAGGGAGATAGACTGCTGAGGAATGAAATTCTGCCCTCGGAGCTCTCTGAAACGCTCAGTCGCCTCGATTGAGAAGAACCGTTCAGTCATTGGCATCCTTTTAGGCCGCATAAGCTCTGGATAGAACTGAGCTTTAGTTTGATACACATTTCGACTCTCCTCAAATCTCAGTACTTTCGGAGGAGTGTCAGCTGCCGGCGGGGCTTCGTCGGAGTGGTCGTCGGAGGATTCCTCATCTGAGAGAGACTCGACTTCAGGCTCAACGGATTCAGGTGGAGGCACAACGTCACTAGCTGAGACACGACGGCGGCTCCTTTTGCACGAGGATGAACCTGACCCAGAAGAGAGGTCATATGTATTCGGCGAAGCAGCCTCGACATTCTTCAGTTTCAAGAGCCGTGAAGTCCTCCTTGTTGGTTGCATGTTGCTTAGTGAGAGAGATCGAGTGCGCCGGCGAAAGAGAGAGAAGGAGATGGAGGTGTGACACTTGAAGCCAGCTGCATCATACACTTCTCAAAAATAACCCTAACCATACTTACCAAACCCGTTAGAAACATTAGCAATAGGCCCAAGACATTAGACCCAATGTATTATAAACAAGTAGTAGACATTAGGCCCAAGACTAACTTTGAGAGAGAGAGAGTTTGTGAGATTGATACTCATGTCCTTGCAAACGATGCAGCACACAAAAGAAACGGTAACTAAATCACTTCGCCATAAGACATACTCTAGAATGTCTTTAGCGTCCAGAGGAGAGAGACAGAGATTGTGTCCCACTTGTACTCAGCCACCAAGAAATTTTCGATAAAGAATCAGTGAGACCAACCCACATCTGTAGCTGTTTCTCAACCGAGTAGCTGTCACAGACATGATCCTATCATGCAGCTCACTCACACTTGAACTTCTCCAGCACAGCCATTTGTATGGTCTGGAAACACAGTGTAGACATCTTGTCTGTCTGTCTCTCCAACTCGACAGTTATTGTAACCTTGATCTGTAGCTATTTCTCAGCCGAGTAGCTGTCACAGAAAACTTTTTTCTTTTATTTTTTATTTTTTATTTTTTTTAATCAGAGTTGACATCAACCCTGCCCCATCCAGACAATGATCGAAATCAGTCTGAAAGTTGTGGCTTCCAGCTCCATTACGAGTGTCCATCATTCAGGGCCTTTTATTTACTTTTCTGTTGAGTAATCTAGGGTATTCTTCTTCCCCTAACTTCACTCAGTCTCTGCTGTGTTTCCTCATTCAATCCAGACAGTGATCAATACTCAGATCGAAAATGTTGTAGCATCTTGACCCAAGATGAGTGTCTTTCACCAGTGAATCAAATGATTGTACTGTTGAGGAGGCAGGTGAAATAAGCTGCACAATCGAACTTGTTGACTCAGAGTTTTGTGATTGTGGTGGCATATCGACAAGCAGTAACACATATATACAACAGCCGTGCTCTCCTCTTCTGACATGACTTATTCAGAGATTCACAATTCCTAAGGCCTTTCGAAGGCCTAGGAACGTGTTGTAGTCCAGAGGTTTAGTGAATAGATCAGCCAGTTGCCTTTCAGTTGATACATGCTCCAAAATCACGATTTTCATCTCAACTAACTCTCTCACAAAGTGATGTCGAATGTCGACATGTTTGGTGCGTGAATGTTGAACCGGATTTTTAGACAAGTTTATGGCACTCATATTATCACAGTGAACAAGCATAGGGTCTGAGGTGATACCATAATCAACGAGCATTTGGCGCATCCATAGTAACTGAGTGCAACAGCTTCCGAGAGCAATATACTCAGCCTCAGCAGTTGAGAGAGAGACGCAATTTTGTTTCTTTCTGTGCCATGCCACCAAGTTGTTTCCAAGAAAGAAACATCCGCCAGAAGTACTATGACGATCATCCAGACACCCTGCCCAGTCAGCATCACAGAATCCTGCAAGATTCACGTTAGTTTCAAAGGTGTAATGAAGACCAAAATCCAATGTACCTTTCACATATTTGATAACCCGTTTTACTGCATTCATGTGTGACTGTTTTGGATTAGCCTGGTATCGAGCACAAATCCCGACACTTAGACACAAGTCAGGTCGACTCGCGGTAAGATACAGCAAGCTCCCTATCATAGCTCTATACAGTTTCTCATCAACAGGTTTCCCATCCTCATCTCGCGACAGCTTTGTAGTGCTCATCGGAGTATTGGCTGTCTTGCTCGTCTGCATCCCGAATCTTTTGATGAGTTTTTTTTGCATATGTGCTTTGTGAGACTGTGATTCCATCGTCTAACTGCTTGACTTGTAGTCCAAGAAAGTAACTCAGTTCTCCCACCATGCTCATTTCGAATTCAGAAGTCATCGTCTTTACGAACTCATCATCCATTGACAGAGATGTTCCTCCAAATATTATATCATCGACATATACTTGAATGATGAGGATATCTCTCCCATTTTCTCCAATGAACAGAGTTTTATCAACTCCTCCTCTTTGCAATCCAGCCAGAGTAAGGAACACTGTCAGACGATCATACCATGCTCGAGGGGCTTGTTTAAGTCCATACAATGCCTTCTTGAGTTTGTAAACATGATCTGGAAAGTGAGGATCCTCGAAAACTTTAGGCTGTGTGACGTAGACTTCTTCTTGTAGTACACCATTCAGAAATGCACTGTTCACATCCATGTGATAAAGTTTGATCTTCAGATTGCAAGCCATTCCAAACAACAGCCTGATTGACTCTAGTCGAGCAACTGGCGCGAAAGTCTCGTCAAAATCCACACCTTCGATTTGTGTGTAACCCTGTCCCACAAGTCTGGATTTTTTTCGGATCACGTTTCCTTTCTCATCGGTCTTATTCTTGTGAATCCACTTAGTGCCAATGATATTCACACCATCAGGTCGTGGTACCAGTTCCCAAACTTGTAATCGATCAAACTGTTCAAGCTCCAGGTGCATAGACTCTGTCCAAAACTCATCGTTCAGTGCTTCTTGAAGCGTCTTTGGTTCAATCAACGAGACAAAACACTCTAGCTCGTTCATCTCAGCCGTGAAACATGCAAGCTTGACCATTTGCTGAAAATCAATATGTTTCTTTCGTGTGACTCTTTCACCAAACACTTCACCAATCACATCAGCTGAAGAATGATTCTTATGCACTTTGGTTTGATTCAGATCCACTTGATGATCCTCAGACTGTTCGTCGTCTTCTTCTGACTCTTCTTTGACCCTTACGTTAGAGGATGCTTCAGCTGGTGGTGTGACACACTCAATCTTCTGAGTGACTCGAGCTTGATAGAAACCAATACTGTCGTCAAACACTACTTTGTCTCCAATGAATTTGGTACGCTGATTGAACACTCTATATGTCGAGCTGTTAGTTGAATATCCGAGGAACATACCTACATCACTTTTTGCATCAAACTTACCAAGATGGTCTTTATCATTGAGTATGTAGACCAGGCAACCGAAAACATGCATATGACTGAGGTTCGGAGTCTTCCCTCTGAAAACTTCATATGGAGTAGTCTTTGTGTTAGGTTTGACATACACTCGGTTTATGACATAGCATGCAGTGGCTATAGCTTCTGCCCAAAACCCGGATGGCACACTGTTTCCACATAGCATAGCTCTAGCCATCTCTTGTAGAGTTCTGTTCTTCCTTTCAACTACCCCATTTTGTTGAGGGGTTCTAGGAGCTGCATATAGATGCTTGATTCATTGACTGTGACAGAATTTATCAAACTCCTCATTCTGAAATTCACCCCCGTGATCACTGTTGATCTGCACAATGCCACCCTTTTCTTGTTTAAGTTGCAAGGTCAAAATACGGAAGCTCTCCAACGCGTCAGACTTATTTCTCAGGAAGTCCACCCAGTATATCTGGAAAAATCATCTACTAGGACAAAGATGTATTTTTTTCCTGCAATGCTGTCTGGAGTAATTGGTCCCATAAGATCCATGTGTACTAGCTCGAGTATTCCCTTGGATCTAATCTCTGAAATCTGTTTGTGCTGGACCTTCACTTGTTTACCTTGACAGCACCCTCCACACACTGTATCGGTTTGTTTTTCAAGTTCTGGAATTCCCCTAACAACTTCAGCGTTAATTAGTCGGGTCAGTCCATTAGTATTCATATGTCCGAGCTTCCTGTGCCACAGATCCAATTTAGACTCCTTAGCTGAGTAGCATAGGTGTGAAGGCTTCCACATGTAACAGTTGTTTCCTGACCTTACTCCAGATAGAACAACGTTCCCTTTAGCATCAACAGCTCGACATTCTTTGCTGTTAAAGATAACTTCTAACTCCTCATCACACAATTGACTGACACTGATGAGATTTGCTTTAAGACCATCCACATAGAAGACATTAACAAGCTTAGGTAAGACAGACCTGTCCAGTTCCCCAACTCCTCGTATCTTTCCTTGTCCTCCATCACCAAAGGTCACTTTGCCTCCTTTGATAAACTCAAGTTTCTCAAAGAAATCCTGATTTCCAGTCATATGTTTTGAGCAGCCACTGTCGAAGTACCAGAGAGTATCAAACTGTGAGTTAGAATCAGAACTTGTGTAAGCAACGTTGCTTACCAGCTCAGTTCCAATGGATAGGGTCGCGAAGTTGCAGATGATGGGTTGCTCTGCATCAGTGCGTATTTCAGACTTCTCACTGTGTGCAACAGTCAAGGCTCTCTGCTTGTAGTTCGGGTATAGATCTTTCTTAGCTATCCACACATGACCATACAGTGATGGTTCCATAAAGCAAAGATTCATCCTCCATGCACGTTGATACTGAATTTTTCGAAAGAAGCAAACTCTGACATTATGACCACGCTTTCCACAGAAGTGGCATCCATTTCCTCGTCGTGTAGCAGCAGTCTTCTTTAGGTTCTCTCCTTTCTGATTATTAATCTGCACCTTCGTCGTGGTTTGAATTTCTTTTTCATTTGAACTCCCTTTCACGAACACTGTTTCTTCCGCAGATTTGGAAGTAGCTCCTTGAAAACCTAATCCCCAGTTGCTGCTAGGACACTGACCAATGGTGAGAAGATGATCTAGAGTTGTTGTACCAGTCGTGAGCATTCTTACTTTTTTGAGATTGTCAGCGAGTTGATTCTCAAGTAATTTGCTCTTGTCCACCTCCTTGGTTAGTAGATCATTCAGACAATTCATCTTCAGCTCAAACTGCTTTTGAACCCTCTCTTGTTCAGTCATCGCTCGTTTCAATGATAGCAGTTCTTGGTCTGAGTTCTTGAGGATAAACAACTCAGTACCTTGTTCAGAGGGTTTCTCCAATTCCAGAATATTCACTTGAGCTTTCAGCATTGCCTTATCTTTTAGTAGTTGTAGATTCTCATGACTGAGTTCAGCAAACTTGTCGAACAGAGACTTGTATTCTGATTCAAGATCGTTGTTGAGATCATCTTCATCCTCTTCCACGCCTGAATCTAGTTTTGGTTCTTCTTCTTTTCTGACAAGTGCCATAAAGTTTAGATGAAGCTCATCTCTGTCGCTGTCACTCTCCGACTCTGTATCACTAAAACACATAAGTGACTTGTCCTTTTTCAGATTATTGGGACATTCACTTCGAGTGTGTCCAAAGCCCTTGCAGTCAATACACTTGAGCTCTTTGCGTTTAGCTAGTGGACACTCATTGCGAAAGTGTCCATACCCTTCACACTCATGACATTGTAACTCCTTCTTCTTAGAGTTCTTCGAGTCTTGCCTGGTGTTTTGAGAGCTGCTTCGATCTGAGTCATTCCTCTGAAATCGTGAGTTTGATCTGTTCCGTCCTTTATCCATTCGCTTAATGAATTTGTTGAAGTTTCGAGCCATAAGCCCCAAGTTTTCTTCTATCTTTGTGACTCGGTCCTGTTCGTTTGAGTCAGATACAAAGGCGATGCTCTTTTGAGAATTTGTAGTCTTTTGATAATTTGTATTTCGATTGGATTTTTCCAGGTCATGAACCTTCAAGATACCAGACAATTGATCAAATTTCATTTCATCTGTATTGACAGCTATATCCAGTACTGCCTTGTAAGCTTCAAACCGTGGAGGCAGACATCTTAACAGTTTTTTCACCAAATCCTTCTCATCATATTTCTTTCCAAGAACCGAAGCTTCACTGGCAAGTTCACTGATCTTGGATATGAATCCATCAATTGGTTCATCATCAGTCATGCGGAGATTTTCAAACTTTGAAGCTAAGTGATCGATCCTTGTTCTTCGCACGCTAGTATTTCCTTCAAAGTGGTTGGTCAAAATATCCCAAGCTTCCCTAGCAGACTCACATCCATGGATGATCTTGAACTGATCCAGATCCACTGAAGAAAAGATTGCGGTAAGAGCTTTAGAGTTGAATTTGGATGCTGCCTTTTCAGGATCAGTCCACTGATTCTTTGGTTTTGGAGCAAGAGTTTTGTCATCAGTCATCATCGTAGGCACAGACCACGACCACCCTGCTTCTACTGCAGTCCACGCATCCTCGTCAATTCCTCTGATCAACTGTCGCATCCTTGCCTTCTAATGACCAAAGTTGCAACTGTCCAGCATAATGGGTTTATGAATTCCGAATAGTTCCTTCATGGTGTCCATGAAATCCGCAGGATCTCAACCTGTTAGTAGTGTATGATACCACAGAGGTTTCCCGCTCTGATACCAATTGTAAGTTCAGGGACTACCAGATATAAGAACTAAAACACAAGATACCAAGAACGCTTTCTTGTATATTAGAAATCTGTTAAACAATCTTCCTAGATCTGTTTAATCCGAATTACTCTCAGTCACACACGACTAGAGACGGACCAATTCCTAATCTATCAGAACAGAAACCACGAGCTACACCTACAAGTACTCGTATTTCTTAAGCTCTCAAGAACAAACCTCTTGCTCTAGCTTTTCAATCAATAAACGGTTAACCTCGATCTACCCAAAGTAATCAGGTTAAATACCCTTAACACAATACCCTAGTTGCCTAATTATTGTGATAAGCCCAAATCTTCCAAATCTTCTTTGCTTCACGCCAAAGTAACATCTTGGAACCAATGAAACATTGACACGTCATCATCTCATAACCGACTTGTAACAGCAAGTTACACTACCTATATTGTGCATAACACATCCTCTGTTTCTCAATCCGACAAGCTCTTTTTCTTGAGCTTACACTATGAACCCATTTTAATATCCATAGAACTCAACCAATTCCGCTCAGCATATGAAAAATTGAGTTGTGTACCCCAGTTCAGACAGTTAGGTCTAAAAACAACATAATTCTATGTTTTAGACTTTTGAATTTCATTTTATCCGTATAATGTTGTTCCGCGCAAGGCGCAGATCTCTACCTGGTAACTTGTTAAAAGGGTAAAGATCACAGACATGTCCCGTTGGTGAATATTGGCGGTTAGACTAGAAAATGAAAAACAAGATGATGCATGAGGAAAAATAAATATAACGCTATGGACAAATTTTTAAAGGTTCTATGAAATTTTCAAGATAGATAATTTTGTAAGGGTGTATGATGATGATATCTTTTTTTTTTTTTTTTTTTTTTGAACAATAGTAAGGGTGTATCTTGTATAAATATTGATTCATTCGTGATTCGTCTGTGGCGTGACATGTTTTACAATGAAGAAATCTGTTGTTTTTTATATATTAAGCTAAAAAATTGTAAAAGCTAAAAAATTATTTGAACCAAAAAAAGAAAAATTGAGCCAAGGAAACGATTCATTTCCAACTCTACTCTACGAATTAAGAGTAAGGCCCATAATTTTCTCTACTCGTGTGACCCATAACTTAAAAATTGAGCTAACCAACAATGTCGGTTAGCTTTACACTGGTTTGTTCCAGTTAGCTAAATACTGGTTTGTTCAAAATTCCGGTTAACATAACTTTTGTGTGTTTTGTCAAAATCGGGTCGGGACAAACACGAGACACTAAGAGCAGCCCCATTAGAAGTTTATTAGGGGGATTCACACGTTTCCCGAAAAAAAAAAAATTATTAAAATATGCTACAGTCACGAATCTGTCTCGCCACGCTCCTTCTGCATGAATCCGGGTCGTTACTGTTCAGCAGACCCCACGCCATGTGACGGCCCGTTATTGGTCTTTTTTTTTTTTTTTTTTTTTTTAAAATCAAACGAAAAATGAAAAAAAAATAATAAAAAATTCAAATGATGAACTCCAACCGGGGGTTCATTAATGCGGCTGCTCTAAGGATTCGTTCGGCTGAGAACAACCGACCCGACGTGATCCTCCTAGATATTAAATAAGAAGTTAGTTAAATTAATTTTTCTTAGGTGTCAATCATAAAAAATATTTAAAAGATTGTTATAATTTAATTGGTTGAAAGATATTCAATTATAATTATTTTAATTATATCTAAAATAAAAGGTAAGTCTAAAACTAATTAATATCACTTACCAAATGGTATAATAATTTATACTAACTAATTCAAAATTATAGAAAATATAATAATGTTTGATTAATTCTTTTTATATTTATATACTACATAAAATAATTACTAGAACATAATTTATAGAAATCGATATAATAATTTCATATTCTTATAATAAAAAATTATATTCATATATAAAGAATTATAATAATTATTAATGTCTTATAATGTCCGTATAAGGCTTATAAGCCATTTATATCCTCCTATATCATCTATATACTAAAGCACAGGACACCTGACCAGTCAAATTTTGCCACATCATCTCTGTTTACAAAATTAAATTAAAAAATTAAAACAAAATAATGTTTGGAAAAAAAATATGTTACGACAGTTTATTCTCCAGAAAACCAGGAACCACGATCTTCCTTCTTCTTCAGCAAACATTATGTCACAGCTATTAATATATATTTCTATAATATGACAAACGAACGACAGTGATACTCAATTGATCAAATGTAGATTAGGAGAAATATACACTTCTTCAATCTCAATACCCTAATTGGCTAATTCTATTCTCCTGTTGAATGATGTTTTTTTGTTCTCAAACCAAAAGCATATAAACGTTTGTAAATCATTCTCCATTTTTGTTGAGCAACAATCATTCACATTTTGGTTGAGCAACAATCATTCCCATTTTTGATCAACAATCATTCGCCGTATTTCTTTTAATTTCCCACGATCTTCATCATTTATTTTAAAAAAAAAAATACTTTTCAGAATTTTCTTTTGTAAACCCATTCGTCATTATCTAATTTTAATTTCCCACGATCCTCAACTTCTGCTACTTATACATAAACCGAAAAATCTGAGTTGTAACAGGATAAGAAGTGCAAACAAGAAACGTCGCTTCATTGTCTAACACATCTTTCATTTAGTATTTTGGAAATGTTCTCAATCGGCTTCAGGTGTTTTTGGTCAAATGTAGTCATACAAGGTAATCACGTTTTCAACCTATTTACTTTTCTAAATCTTTTGATGATAAATATTTCCCAATCTTTATTCATTTGGAGGTCTTTTATATTTTTGATGTTTCAGAGAAGTGACAGAATTTTACGCAGTGCCCAACATTAAAGACAGTGACAACAATCTATGTGTCCTCCTAGAAAAAAGTATGATTATGTTTACTTTCTTTTCTTTTCTTTTTGGTTACGTCTACTTTCACATATGCTTTCACACATGCTTTTAACTTATATTTGATATTCTGCATTTGAGTTCCATGATCATCTAAAGATCTTTGTTAAACATGCATTATCGTTATATTTCTTGGGAATGCAAGAGAACATTTATATTGTCTATTTTCTATAAGCATTTGAATATGTTTTCAATATTTATCTTTCGTTTCAGGGTGAAATAAATTTCAATAGGATTTACTCCAGAAACCTATCAAAAATGCAACGGGTATTTTAATCTCGGATCACACTATGACACATGTTCACATCTGGTATTTTCACATATTTTGGTACATTACAAAATCTATCTTTTCTATTGTATTTGGTCAAATTGTTGGTTTGATATTTCCCGAATTCATTACCATATGGTCCATATCATGCATTGTTAAACACTTTAATTTTCCTTTGAAAATCAGCTATCGCCATGGCAGCAGCTCTTGAGATCCCCAATCTCCAAATCTGTTCTGACTCACAAACGCTCATTAGAGCTATCAACAACAAGATGCAGGATAAAGAAATTTATGGAATCCTCAACGACATCCATCAAATCTCTTCTGTATTTGGCTCAATCTCCTTCTCTTTCCTGCCTCGACAGCAGAACAAGGAAGCCGACGAGCTTGCAAAACGCACACTTCAATTTACTTTTTTAATAAAAATTATGGTTTAACAAAAAAAAAAAAAAAAAAAAAATCAAAAAGTACTTTTTATCCTCTTAAAATTAATTTATAATGATACACTTTGAACAGTTATGTTTGGTATGAATAGTTTCAAAAATAATTTTGTCCAGCATGGGTCATAATACTAGTATATATTAAATAATAAGTAACTTAAGTGATTTTTACTTTGGTGTCAAACATAAAAAAAATTGGGTTTTTTGCAAATATGACTCAAAACTTGAAGTCAAATACAAAACTAAGCCATATTTTTTTTGGAACTTTGACTTGTCTCTTTCAACCTCAAAGTTCAGATTATTAACGAAAATGTCATCACTTTTTTTTTTTGAAAGTGCATATTTTACTCTATCACCCTCATCTTCCTCAAGTATTCACAATATTGTCTTGCCATCAATACATCAACCACCATGAAAAACCAATTTGAAGCTCTTAATGCAGCTAAAAATTGATTTACACTTTGTTTTTTCTCAATTCTTACGAACTAAAAACAACATCTCTTTACTTTCTCTTCATATTCATCCAAAAAAACCAAAGATTTTGATTCTAAATTTTTTATGGTTCATAGAGCCATTGAAGCTTACGATTCTTGGTGGGTCACTTTTGTTTGAGATTCAGGGTGCTTGGAGAAGACTTTTGTGTGCTAAACAAGTTATCTCAATGGTTGAAGCTATGAAATTAGTTTTTTTCCAGATCTGTTTGTCCAGACGACTTCCGGGTAAGTCGTTTGGCTGTAGACGACTTACACGGAAGTCTTCTGTTCAATGCAGAGGTTAATTTTGTAATTGACTTTTAAATGTATTTTTCTATACGACTTACATGGAAGTCGTCCATCTTTGTTTGTTAAAAAAAAATCGAGACGACTTCCATGTAAGTCGTCTAAGGTAAACATGTTAGTTTTGCATTTGACCAGATTGTGTCAGAAATTTGACTTTTCCTGGACGACTTACATGTAAGTAGTCCAGTAGAAAATTAAAAAAATCAATATTTTGTTATACATATACGACTTACACTGAAGTCGTCCATCAGACGACTTCCACGAAAGTCGTCCATTATTTTATTCCGAGATTCTGGTCAAACCTTGCTTATCTTGGACAACTTCCATGTACGTCGTCGGACGGACGACTTCCGTGTAAGTCGTCTAGAAAAAAATAATTTTTTTTTGTTTTATTTTTCAATTACAAAACTAACCTGAGACGACTTACATGGAAGTCGTCTAGGTATACCAAAATATTGATTTTTTTTAATTTTCTACTGGACGACTTACATGTAAGTCGTCAAGGAAAAGTCAAATTTCTGACACAATCCGGTCAAATGCAAAACTAGCCCATTTTCCTTAGACGACTTACATGGAAGTCGTCTCAATTTTTTTTTAACAAACAAAGATGGACGATTTCCATGTAAGTCGTCTAAGGAAAATGGGCTAGTTTTGCATTTGACCGGATTGTGTCAGAAATTTGACTTTTCCTTGACGACTTACATGTAAGTCGTCAAGGAAAAGTCAAATTTCTGACACAATCCGGTCAAATGCAAAACTAGCCCATTTTCCTTAGACGACTTACATGGAAGTCGTCTCAATTTTTTTTTAACAAACAAAGATGGACGATTTCCATGTAAGTCGTCTAGGTTAAAAATTAATTACAAAACTAACCTAAATGGACGACTTCCTAGAAGTCTACCAGACGACCTCAGTGGAAGTCGTTTGCGTCAATGTTTAATAAACTTTCATTTTCTCTAAAACTATAAAGTCTTTTTAATGTTTTTTTGTTAATTCATATATATTAGTCAATTTTTTGGCTACTGAATGAAATTTATAACTTAATTGGTGATATTTATAAGGTTACCA
>NC_027755.1:26456333-26465475 GCF_000695525.1 Brassica oleracea var. oleracea
CTTCTACGTTAGTTTTTGTAAATTTGTTAAGTAACTTTAAGATATGTTTATTTAATTTTCAAAAATGTTAAGTAACTTCAAGAATATCAAGTGACATGGTTTAATGTGTCTTCTCAGATCATAAGATATATTTTTTACTTATGTATCTAATGAAAGTGTTCTAGCTTTGAACTTATGTAAAGTTTTATCTTTTGTGAATTTGACTAAGTTTTCTTGAGAATTCTTCTCCCTTAGTTGTAATAATTTTGATTAATTTTTTGTATTATTGTGTTTTGCTATTAAAGTTGTGTCAATAACTTCAATTATGTCAAGTAATTTTAGCAAGATAATGTCGTGGAAAATGAACATATTTACTAAACTTTTTCATTAATATCTCTTTAAATTTACAAAAAAAAAGTCACGACTAAAGCAGTACACATGCAAATCACAAAACAGACCACAAACAAAACTATTATAGATCATTCTTCTACAAAGACAAGCTTAAACTCAACTTGATATGGAAGAAGACCCTGTCAGAAGACTTCCTGGAAGACTTCTTTGAAGTCGTCTGGAAGACTTCCTGGAAGTCTTCTAGCGCATTATATTTTAGAAGACTTCCGAGAAGACTTTCCATAGGTCTTCCAAAGTCTGATCCAGATCTGAAAAACATGTATATCAAACCCAGATCTGCAAAACATGCATATCATATCAAAAAATGTTCAAATGGCTTAAAACAAAAAAAATGAGTGGAAAATTAGATAGACATACTTTTATAGAACACACAAAATACATATCCAAGTGGAAGATGAGAACCATCTGATTGAAACCTGCAACAAAAAGATAAATTAGTGAGAAAGATACGAGACAAAAATGAAAAATTCATATAAAGTTTAGTGTTTTCAAGTCAAAGAGATTAGAGTGGGCTTGGAGAGTTTTAGTTTGGGAAAAAGTATGAATTTTATGCAACAGGAGGTTACCAAATGAAGAAAAATCGACATAAGAATTTACCAAAACGCCCAGATCTATTATGAAAGGGAGACATGAGAGAAGACTCCGTCAGAAGACTTCCTGGAAGTCGTCTGAAGTCTTATAGCCCAGAAGTCCAGATCTGAAAAATCTGCATCTCCAAAAATGTTCAAATAGCTTAAAAACAGAGAAAATGAGTGGAATATTAGATAGATCTATCTTTATAGAACACACAAAAATACATATCTAAAATTAATAAATTTACATTTAAATGAGTGGAAGATGAAAACCATGTGATGAAAAACCTGCAAAACAAGATAAACTAGTGAGAAAGACATGAGACAAAAACAATAAATTGATATAAACTTTGGTGTTTATAAGTTCAAAGAGCTTAGAGAGAGGTCGGAGAGTTTTAGAATGAGGAACATACCATTTTTGTTACAGCCATTTGAGAGGAGAAAGAGAATGTGTAAATTTTTTTTATATATGGAGATAAAAATTCCAATAAGGTTAAATATTTTCGATTAGAAGACTTACTAGACTGACTTACTTGTAAGTCGCCCAGAAGAATTCAATATTTTTAGCGGGAAACTAAAATATTTTTAGCGGGAGTTAGAAGACTTCCCAGACGACTTACATGTTAGTCGTCTAGATCCTAAACATAACTCCTAAACTAAATTAACTAACTAAACACTTCATAAAATCAAATCAAACTTAAAAAAATGTTTACTATACACAGAAATAATCACATGTAGATAAAAATTTAATTTTTCAAAAAAACATTTAAGCTTTCCAAAATCTAACACTAAGAATACATACAATACTACAACATATGTTGTCAAACCCTAGACCAAAGAATATCATGATTCACTACTTTCACTCATCTATGTTGAAAACAATTCAATTTTATTATATCTTAATTTTTATCACTTAAAACTGTTTATAATTACATGATTTTAATTTTTCGCTTATCAAAATATTTTTTACAAAATTTATAAATTATTTTTAAGATCAACTATACCAGACAACTTCCGTGGACGTCGTCGATAAGAATTAACAGAATCTCAGAAGACTCAGAAGACTTAGCGGGGATATATTCGTAAAAATGAGTTCTGTTTTTTTGTTTGGTCACAAGGGGCTGACTATAATTTTACAAGGCTTTTGGGTTATTTTTGCATTTGATTCAAGTTTCGGTATATTTTTGCAATCAAAATTAAGTTTTGAATCATATTTGGTAAATCCCCCAAAACAATTTAAGAAAAAATGTTAAAATTTGATTGGTTAAATGATATTCAATTATTAATTATTTTAATTAAATCTAAAATAAAGGGTAAGTCTAGAACTAATTAATATCACTTACCAAATAGTCTAAAAGATATTATAAATAATAATGTTTGATTCATTATTTTTATATTTATATACTACATCAAATAATTAATAGAAAATAATTTATAGAAATTGATATAGTGATTTCATATTTTTATATAAAACATTATGTTCCTATATAAAATTATAATATATTATTAATGTCTTATAATGTCCATTTATGTCTTATAAGTCATTTATAAAATAATAAAACATTTATAAATTTTCTATCATGGCTTACAAAATTTTAAATTATTTATATGAATTTATAAAAAATTTATAAAAATAAAATTCTCTTATATATTAAACGAGAAGTCGCTTAAGTGATTTTTTCTTACATGTCGATCATTTGTGAAGTCTTAAGAAAGTTGTTATGATTTGCTTGGTCGATAAATTTTAATTTATTTTAGTTTAGATTTAAAATAAAAAAAAAATATTGAACTAATTAATATTACAAATAATGATTTATGAAACTAATTACTGGAATTACATAAAGAATAATATAATTTTATCAATTATTTTATATTTATCAACTAAATAATATAGTGAACGAAAATCTACATAATTTTTAATTATTTTATATACTACATAAAATAATGAATAAAAAAAAGTTATAGAAATCGATAAATGATTTCATATTCATATGAAAATATAATTGTATTTATAATAATTATTAATGTCTATATATGCATTATAAATAATTAGGCTTTGAAAATTGGACAGATTATATTTAACGGAACATGTAAGAACTTTGATTTTTTTTTTTTGCAATTAAGTTAATAATATACTGAAAGGTAATGTTATGATTGAAAACAATTCTAAGATGGATTTTTTTTGTTTATTGATTGTATGTTTTGTATTACTATTTAGAGAGAGAAATAAATATTTAGCAAAAATATGTAAAAAGTTAGGAAAATGAGGAAAATTTAATAAAAAGAACCAAATGATAAAGAGAAAAATAAGAAGAGGCCGAAGAAGATGCATAATATGTGTTCCTAAACTTAATGTGATAATTACATATATAATTCCACAAGCATTTGTTATTGCTAAATATTCATCAGTTATTTTTACATCAAATTTATAGAAACTTTACAACTGATTTTCAAACTATTTGAAGTTAAAAATTATATTTAATGTTTCTAATTATTATTCAAAAATTTTGACATTATGTATATAATATATATTTTCATACAATATTTATATCTTCAAATTCGTGGACAGCCACCTAATTGATTATTTAAAACCCACAACAACAACAACGACGCCATTAACGAACAGATAAAGCTTAAAACTGTAGGATATTTTGAAAGATGATCTATACTTTTTTTTGTCATCAACTTAACAGACTCAAACAGACTCTGAAAACCATGTTGGAGGTTCTGCATCCATGTGAACGACGAAAGACGGGTGTCTACTAGCACTGCGTGCGAGGCTATCCGCCTTAGTGTTTTGCGTCCTTGGTACATGAATGATCTCTGAGCTGAGAAAACTCTCCTTGAGGAGCTTGATATCTAATAACTTGCAAAAGCTGGCCATTCTTCTGGTTCCGAAATAATCTTCACCAATTGAGAGCAATCTGTTGCAAATGTCACATAATTTTGACGTAAATTCTGCATACACTCCATTGCCCAAACTAGTGCTTCCACCTCTGCATGAAGAGGAGAAAGACTAGCCCAGAAATTTCGTGTGCCCATCAGACCATCAAAACCTTCCAAAGTACTATACCAACCTTGTCCAGATAAAACGTCATGTTCCTTCCATGAGCCATCTGCAAATCACCATCGTCCTGGGATTGATGGTAGTGTTGGAACTTCTGCTAATTTAAGGGTGTGTCTGGGATCCATATCCAAGTTACTAAAAACTTTATTATTCATCCCTTTCCATATATACCATAGTATCCATGCAAACTGATGATCATCCATCTGTGGAAGGACTCACCAAAAAAGATGATCCATATTTGTAAAGAGGAAGCTGGTTGAGAAAATAGTCGGATTCGATGGTATCTTCGATAGGGCTCATACCTGAATCGTTGGAGGGCATTCGAAAAACACATGGTTTATCGATTCCTCTGGAGCCCCACATCTAGCACAACATATATCTCCTTGTATTCATCGTGATCTTAAATTTTTCTTTACCGCAATACACCCTGATACCAGTTGCCATAAAAAATGTTTAATCTTTGGCGGGCACCGTACTTTCCAACAATGAGCCTTTAAAAGATCAACTGTGGGCCCGAATACATCTTTGTTTTTCCTTATCTGGATAAACCCTCTCAAGCTTGTATCCTGATTTCACCGTATATCTTCCATTCTTTGTGAAATACCATTCATCCCTATCCACCATCTGGGTCTTACTAAGTGGGATGCTTTCTATGATTTTCGCATCCTGGGGATCCACCAGTGCCCAAATTGCCTGCGAATTCCAAGTTCGCGAAACGAGATCTATAAGAGCGTCCACTGTAAGGTCTGGGTTACTATTTTGTTGATTTTTATTTGCTGGTCTCGGGCGAGTGGTTAGGAGCCATGGGTCATTCCATACTGATATGGATGATCCTGATCCCACCCTTTGAATTTGTCCTTTGCTTACCACATATCTAGCGGAAACAATACTCCGCCATCCATATTACGGAGAATTTGAACGGATCGGCTCCAGGGGTGAAGCATTAATGTAGTACCATCCTTTGAAAAATCGTGCAAAAAGTGTATTTGGCTTTTCTATCAAGCCCCATAACTGCTTCCCAAGCATCGCCGTGTTAAAATCTGTAATATCTTTTAACCCTAAACCCCCTACATCCTAATTTTCACATACTTTGTCCCATGATTTCTAGTGCATGCCTCTTGTGCTTCCCCCTAGACTCCACCAGAATTGTGCTACCGCACTCTTCAGTTTCTTTGCTGTAGCCTTTGGTAGACGATAGCAAGACATCACATGATTTGGCAAAGCCGTAACCATTGATTTGATAATCACCTCCTTTCCTCCTTTAGAGAAAATTTTGAAAGTCCATCTGTTTATTCTATTGTTTAAATGTTCCTGCACAAAACTGAAGACTTGTATTTTCGAACCGTCCGAATTTTCCGGTAGTCCTAGGTAAGACCCCATTCCCCCTAAATTCTGTATACCCAAGATATCCATCAATTCTTGTCTGCTAGATTCCTCGATCTTGTGTCCAAATTGAATCGATGATTTTTGGAAGTTTATGAGTTGCCCCGTTATCGCCTCATTCCTCCTTTTGTGCCTTCCAGAAAAAAAAAGACTATCATCTGCAAAGAGCAAGTGAGATATCGATGGACATGCTCTGGCTACTTTCATTCCGGTTAATTGTTTCTCTCTCTCCGTTTTTTTTTATGTTTGCAATTAACACCTCAGTACACATAATGAATAGATAAAGAGGCAAAGGATCTCCCTGCGTAAGCCCCTATGTGGAATTATGAGACCTCGCGGTTGACCATTTAATAAGACCCGATACTGAACCGACGATATACACTCCATCATTTAATAAGACCATATATTTTCCTTGACATGCTTTATTAGTTCGTAAACCATGAAACATTTCCTGTGAAATAAGAATATTATCCGATATCAATCTTCCGAAATGAGGGAAGGTAGGCATAGTTTTAAGCGTTGACACAGAACCTTAGATATGATCTTGACCCTACATTACAAAGGCTTATTGGCTGTAATTCTGTCATCCTCCTAGGTCTCTCCATTTTTGGTATCATACATATGTTAGTAATATTTAACATTGGATCCATTACTCCTGAAAACAGGAAATTATTCACCATTTCCACCAAATCTCCTTTAATTATATGCCAAGAATGTTGAAAGAAGAGAGGCGTCATTCCATCCGGCCCTGGAGCCTTCTTCGGATTAGGCCTGGGCATTTTACCCGAACCCGAACCCGAAGACCTGAACCAGAACCGACCCGAAAATACAGGTTCGGGTCCGGGTCCATGTTAAAGTACCTATTGGGTCTTGTCTTTTTGGACTCGCGGGTCTCGGTTCGGGTACCCGAAATACCCGCAAATAATTGTATATATTAGGTATATTTGGGTGATTGGATATATTTTTGGTATTTTGGATTTTTTTAAAGTTTCGGGTTCGGGTTTTTGGGTATAATTGTAGATTTCAGGTAAAATTATAGATTTTTAGAAAATACAATTCGAGTATCCGGGTATGTTTTGGGTTTTCGGGTCTGATTTTGAATAAAGTTTTGGGTATTTTTGGGTATTTTCGGGTATATTTACGGTTCTTCGGGTATTTTTAGAGTTTTCGGGTCCAATTCGGGTCTTTCGGGTCCTAAAAACCCAAACCGACCCGGATCCGAAATATACCCGAAAATTACGGGTATTGAAATTATAGACCCGAACCGACCCGGACCCGACAAGATCCGACCCGGAACCGATCCAAAAAATTATAGCTACTTATATGGGTCTGAATTTCTAGGACCTGAAGGACCCGGACCCGACAAGACCCGACCCGAACCCGACCCGAGGACCCGGATGCCCTGGCCTACTCCGGATGCATCATGAATAGAGCTTGTCGAACCTCCTCTTCCGTCGCAATACACAGCAGCCGTTGATTCATCTGTAGCGTTATACCAGGTGTTATTTCCACCAGAAAGCTATCAAACTCTGATGGGGAAGTAGTAGTAATTAATTCATCAAAATAGTCCACCGCCACTTTTTCTACTCCCTTATCTTCCGTAATCCAATTGCCAGTTTCATCATGTAATCCTACAATCATGTTTCGAACTCGTCGTTGTTTCGTCAAAGCATGATAAAACTTTATATTGAGATCGCCTACTGTGTACCACATTTTTGCGACTTTTCTGATGCCAATAATCCTATTCATCCTTATAGGCATCTTGTAATTTCCGGGATACCTCTAAAATTTCCTCCTGTGATCTATTATTATCTGATTGTACTTCCTCGAGATGTTTTTTGAAGATCATGTATTTTTCATTCCCATACGGTGGATTATTTTTCCATCATTTGGCATTCTCATGACAACAATTACTAATTTTTGTAACAATGTCCCCCACATATCCATCATTGTCCTCTGCTCAACCTATAGGAATTGATTCCATAAGATTTTCCTGGCCGATCCAGCGCTTATCAAACCTTAACTGCCCTTTCCTTTTAACCACTTTATCTTCCAGATAGGCCACCACTGGCCGGTGGTTAAAGATGATCTATATTATTAAAACAAAATTCCTATTAGGATTATCCCCTTCATTTTGTGAAATAATTTCATTGTCATGTCATTCTCTAATTTTAATTTAACATATTAATTAATACCCATCTAAAAAATCTAATAAACATTATAAATTGGATTTATTTAATAGTATAGATCTACACCTTCCTAAATCTACACTTTTTTAAATAATTTATATATGCACCATTTTGACATTTGTGATATGATTTATACTATATTATAAAAAAAATGTTTTATTTGTATCAAGTTCATGTATCTTATATATTATAATCTTATTTACCTACAATATTTCTCTTCCATTCTATAGGATATTTACAGAATATTAAATATATTATAATGGAATAGTTTTAAAATGTTAATCATATGAACATTGTAATTTATTTAAAATTAATTTTAATGAGTTAGAATATACCACATTTTAAATCCCTTATCAAATTTTATAAATATTTTTGAAACATAAACAATCAACACAACTTTAAAAATATTAGGCTGTGCATGAATTTTCGAGTATCCCTTCGTATATGGGTAGGATCTATTCCATGGGTTTTGTAAAAAACCCACATTCAGATATTATAAAAAACCAAATTGGATTTTGTTTGGTTTGGACCTGAGTAGGTTCCATTTTTAATCGAAATAATCATAGTACCCTATTTAGTTTGGATATTTTATATCTAAACTATCCAAATTTACCCATAATAACTAGAAACCCAAAATTCTCAGTAGATACGATTCAAATCCGTTATTTTATTCGAAAGTAACCATGGACACAAACTGATTTGAATAATTTGTATCCAAAACATCTATTTCTATCCATTAATACATAAAATAATTAATATATTTGATATGTAATTTTAATTTTAGGTATTAATATTAATACTATTATAACTAATATATATATGCTCGGAAATGTTCGCATACTCATTTGATTTTCGGTGCGGGTCTGGCTACGTATAAGTTTTTTGGGTTTTCAAAAATGAACCTAAGAAGATATTCAGGACAGGTCCAATCCTATTCAGTACTCTGATTATAAAAGGGAACTAGGCCTTGATCCGCGCGCCAGCGCGGATATGAATTTTCGGTTTTTGGTTATTTATTTAACTAAATGATGTATTTGTAATATTTGATGTATTATATTCACCAAGTAAATAATTGTTTTGGCATCTTAAACCATCTATTTACGATGAATATTAAATATCATATAAAAAATTAAACAAATAGAGGTAATTAGAGAATTGTAGACGATATATAAAAGCAATGGTTATTAATGTAAAATATGAAAAAATATTATATTATGAATTAGTATGGCATAAAAGATTATAAATTAGTTATACATGTTTAAAGAAATAAAATAATTTTTAAACATCAATGAAAAATTTAACATATAAAAAAAGACGATGAATTAGTCATCAAATTATAAATAATTTCATAATTTTATTAATAATAAATTATTTATAGTCTTTGTTTTTCGTCAAGATAATTATTAAATGTCCATAACATTAATATGTTAAAATGCCATATTATGAAAGTCATGTTGTAACCGTTTTTTCCGGGAAGTGTAACAAAAAAAATTTTTTGTTTAAGTTCTGTGTCGGTAAAAGATTAAAAAAATCTCTCTATT
>NC_027755.1:26465655-26466085 GCF_000695525.1 Brassica oleracea var. oleracea
ATTTCTATATTTAATAGGTACATTAAAGATACGACATTGAAGATATTATGTTTTGATTAATAGAAGATATTGGATTTTGAGTTTGTATTTATTGATTTATTTTTTTATAAAACTTAGAAAATCAATAGGATGATTGGTTGGTTGATACATCCTATAAGAAAAACGAAAACTATAAGTGGTTTGAATATTTTACATCGATCGATGCATGATGTAAGTTGACTATATAAAACTTGAGCATGATCATTTCAAACTAAAGTATAGGAAGGTTATATGCATTTGTTATATTGTAGTTAATATATTTTAAATATTACATACGTCAAGTGATTCACGTTTTCGTAAAAATAATATTGAAGTTCATTATTGGGCTGTACTCGTCCGTAATAAGCTACGTTAAATATGATGTATTTGATTAAGGAAAACTCATTAATTT
>NC_027755.1:26466598-26490453 GCF_000695525.1 Brassica oleracea var. oleracea
ATTTTTAAATTTAATCAACTGAAAATAATATCCGTACAATTGTGTGAGTCAAATTCTAGTTTTATTGATGCATGTTATATATTAGTGCTGCATGTTTTAGGTAACATTTTAATGATGCACGTTTTTAAAAATCTTCATTATTAAAATTATGCACGTACGGATAACTCATGAGTTTTTTTTGGTTGATTAAATGGCATTATGTCCAAATTTATTTAAGGATATTTCATTAAGGTAACTAAAAAAGACAAACAATAAAATAGGAAGTTTAAATTTATTTAAGCATATTTCATTAATGTAACTGAAAAGACAAGTAATAAATTAGGCAGTTTTATTCGTTTTAGGATATTTTATAAATGCAACTGAAAAAGACAAGAAAAAAAATGGAGTTTAATTAATGAAGTAAGAACATTTTCAAATGGGTACTTCTCTTTTAATAATATAGATAGGCTATTAAAAATTTAAACACATAAGAAGTTAACAATTATTTTTTAAATTAAATATAAATCCGGTGCTTTCAAAGCACGGATCAAAATCTAGTAAAAACTTAAAGATAAGCATATGATAAAAAAAACCACAGAGATCAATGTCAGAACAGATCAATGTCACTCTCTCTCTCTCTCTTTCTCTCATTATTTGAAAGCACTATATAAAAAGAAGGGAGATGAAACTCCAACCTCCTCAAGCGGCGATTCCGGTATAGGCACCGCCTGTACCGGAATCGTTACCTCCATCACCACCTGTACAAGGATCGCTGCCTCCGCCACCACCACCACAATGCTTCTTAACCCACTTGTTCATCTTGTACCTCTTCCTAGCCCTTCTATTTGATGCACTAAAATTGTGTATTTTCTACTGCAAGCTAACATTATAGATGTAGTATTTGAGATTCAATTCCAGAAGAGTGTTTTTACACTTTGTTTCTATGAGCTTGATATCAAGCTAAGATAAATCGATTGAATGCAAACAAAACAATTAAAATAAAGCAACTAACATAGTTGGTTTGGTTTCAGATTATAAAAGAGCTCGGTTCAGGGTGATTCATCAGGATACTTAAGAACATGAGCCACACAACTGAATTACTATTCATGGAAGACGATACATCTTCCACAAGCCAATCTAGAACTTGAACAACAAAATTAGATCAACCCACTGTCGTGATGTCTACCAAATTATCAAGTAATCCTAATGCCAAAACTGTCGTTTGGATTAGAAAATAATGACAAACATTATTGTATGATTCAATTGGTTCAAGATTTTCCTTAACATCAGCTTTCGTTGGCTAAGGAAAAATTGCCTATCTATGCTTTTTCTAGCAACCTAAAACACTTTTGATGGATAGGTGTAACCTAGATTCAGATGATAAATGGCTAGTTTAACAAAACCAGTAAGATTAACAATAGATAGAGATATCATGAATAATAATCCTATTTGTGTCTAGCTCATTGATCCATGATCCCTAACACGCTAAACTTAACAGTTGACTACTCAACCATAACCACAGAGAACACATAGAAAAAGAGAACACATAGAAAAAGGTGAAGAAAACATGAGGATAGATTGCAGGAATAATAATATAGGGTTTAGGAATCTTCTCAAGAGTATGTAGAGATCCTTCTCCCTTAACAAGATTATAAGTTTTATCTCTCAAAAATCCCCCTAAAAAATGGCAGTCTGTGAAAAATAATAAGAAAAGATATATTTGCAGGTATGTGGCGGTCCAGGGGGAAAAGTGGGGTTCTTCTCATCATCGGCAACATCACCCAGAAACATAAAAACCATCTCCATCGGAGCCTTCTGCTTCTTCTTGCACCACCTCTGGCGTGCATGAGACAAGAAACATAAATCAATCGAATAGTTACCAAGCAAGAAGAAGACAAAACAAAAAGTTAGATCATCATCCTTACTTCTTCTTGAAGCCCATTTTTTGTCGCGGCTAAGAGAGAGAGACTCAGCAATTTTTTCTTTTGAAGATAACCGAATATATGTGCGTAGTAGGCAAATATGAGCAATGGATTTATAGACCTTAGAGGTGTAAAATAGTACATGTAGAGAGATCTGACGGTTGATTTGGTTTTGGACGGTCAAAATGTTATTGTGTGGACCAGTACCACTTTCTTCCCCTCCAAGGTTGGTTACTCTGGTTCGGTAATCCAAAATAACCATATGATTTAACCGATAGTTAGCCTTCTATAGCTCTCTCTCTCTCTCTCTCTCTCTCTCTCTCTCTCTCTCTCTCTCCTTTTTTGGTATTTGTTTGTGAGCATCAACCATTCCTTTTGACTATTTATTACGAGATTGACATTCAATTTAACTCTACATTTCTAATTATTAAAATGATACTGTAAGACATTCCAAATCATGAAAAGATAGATTATACAAAATCAAAGCTTTTAGTCTTGTCCATTCCAAAACATGCAAATATACTAAAACTAAGATCTTTGCTTGTTGCATTCTAAAGAGAGTTGATGTTGCACACATAGGAGAAACACATGAGTAACTAATCTGCGACCTGCGAACAATCTTCCAGATACCATTTTCTCCTTACAGTCTTAATGGTCTACCTTAATATATGTTTGCCTTCTTTAGACTGTAATCCATTAAATTTGTTTTTTTTTTTGTATTTCTTATATACAGGTTAAGAAATACGAAAGCTCTCAGTCACGTAGCCCAAGTAGAAGCAGGAGCCTCTGCGGTCGCAGCCTAGCCGCTGCGTCAGTAGAAGCAGGAGCCAGAAAAGGATCTGAGGTCCCTTTGTTAACACTGAACCTTGTATATTTATATATATATATATCTCATTTCGAGCAATATCATTAAATGGAACTTTGTGTTTATCAAAACTGTATTGCAGTACCAAGACGTTCCCTTTCAAGATCGATATCAAAATCTAGATCACCGTCTCCTGACAGGAAGAAGAGTCCCCTAAATAATTCATCATCTCCTTATTTATATATACAACTAGGGGCATGTCGCGCCGAAGATTATTTTATTGTTGTTAATTATTATTTTTCGGATGATATAGTTAACTAATTATGTGATCGTTTTTATTTGCTAAGAGCATTATTTGCTATTTTTATTATGTTATGTAGTAATAGGTGATATGCTAACATATTATGTGTTTGTTTTCTAATAGTGTGTTGTTGTGTGTATAATAATTCTCCCTCCGTTTCAATTTAAATGTCGTTCTAGAAGAAAACTTTCGTTTCAAAATAAGTGTCGTTTTATGATTTCAATGCAACATTTATTAATAAAATTCTTTTGTTTATTTTTTCATTGGTTGAAATACGGTTAGGTGTATGGGTAATGATGTTTTTATTTTGAAAATGTACAAAATTAAATGTTTTCTTAATCCGTGTGCATAAGTCTAAAACGAAAAATAAAGTGAAGCGGAGGGAGTACTTATTAGTGGTGGAGTGAGTTTGTGATGTAATGCATATTGAATTTCAATAATTTTACATTTAGGCATTTTTTGATTCTAAGGTTAATAATTTCAGAGTAAAAATTAATACTTTTCCAATTATTTGAACATTACTTTTTAAAGATGTTTTGTGCTCTCTCTCTCTATATTTTTACATTGAGCCGTCACCATCTATGCATTTCGTTTACCTTTCCGGTGTGATGTGATTCTCACCATCACCGAAAAAGACTCACATATGTGCTCTTGTTCTTCCTCACCTTTTTCTCCTCTTTTTCCTTAGATTTCGGCTCTTGTTAGGAACTATATCTCCTTGGGTTGGGTCGAGTTTAGTCGTTTTTAAAGTTGTTTTTCTCGTCACTGGCTTACCATCGATAGTCCCTTCTCATCTTGGTTTTCAAGATATGGGTTTTGGTGATCTGACTTCTATAGCTCGAGGACGGCTACACGATTTGATGATTTTGTTTTGTCTACCCTTCCATCTATGTTCCCTCATCTCGTTGCAGCTTTCATCGTTGCTTGCGTCTGTGTGACTCTCCTTTTCGCCATGTTAGCCACTCCAGGTTTGGATAGTGTTCTCCTCCGAGTATGCTCTGTAGATTTGGAAGATTGTTTCGGATCTCAAGTCTGGGCTCTGGTTTCTCTAGGGTTGGCTTCCGTTCTCCCTCATTCAGGTTGTTCCCTTCTTCCCTTGCTTCCCTTAGTATAAGTGTGCAGTATTAGTTTTTTGGAGCTTTGGTCCCTTCTATCCAGAGCTTTGTGGTTCTTCACCGGCATAGGCGTCTTGTTTGTGCTTGTTTAGCTTGTGAGGTGTTTTTTACCTCTTAGCTGGTGGTTGTGCTTATCGTTCGTTATGAATGTCTCTTCCTGCTTCGTGGTGATTTTGGCTTTCTGTTGATTATTCTTCTTCTAACCCGTTTTCTTGGTTCTTTGCATTGGTCCTTGATCATGCTTCTTTGTGTTCGAGGGATTGTTTTATCTCAAGATTATCTTTCTACAGTTTTCTGACTTTTGATTGTTTTGGCCAAGACACTCTATGATAAAGTGGAGTAAGTTAGTTTTCGTTCTTGATCGCCTTTGAGCTCTGGACCTTTATTGAGTCAGTGTTACTTTAGCATTTTTTCTGTAATTATGGAGGTTTTATGTTTAGATTATGTGTTCTGCTTTAGTTTGTTTAATACTAAGATAAATATATAGTTGTAAATGAAATAATAGAAAATAGTAAAAAATAATTAAATAGCGAAAGTTTATGTTATTTTTAGTTGTGAATAAATTAAATATTTAAAATATATTTATATTTTTTACTTATTTCTTTATTCGTAGATTATCAAACTTCAAATGATGATAGTTAGTGTGAGAATGATTAAATAGTGCTTAATTAGAAGATAGTGAACCAAATTGAAATAATCTAAAAGAAGAAGGATTTAAAATATAAAAAAACAAAAAAAAGGACACATGTAAACTAACCTCTCATTCCACGGCACTTTGAAAGTGCATGATTTTTCTAGTTTAAAATTTTAATTCATTTTTCATAAATAACTTATTGTTGTAAATAAAATAGTTCATAATTTATACTTTTTTATATCTATGAGTTAACTAATATTTGGCTTTTTAATTGTATAGTAAATCATTTTAATTATATTTGAGCATGTGAATTAATTTTAAATTATTGTAATTCAACTTCGATTAGTTATTTAAATGGGTTGACCTATGTTTGTTACCATTTTGTAAATGATGATAACAATATTTTTTTGTTTTGTGAATATTTCATCTATAAATATGTGCATGTTACCATCTAGGTAGAATTATCATCGGTTAGTTTAAATCCAGTATTGTTTGTTACTATTTTTCGATGCTTATAACAATATATTTTTCTTAGAAAAGGTTTTATAAAATTATATTTTATGTTTTTCTTTTCTTTTTGTGAACAAATGTTTTATAATGATGTATAGTTACCATATAAAATTATTAAACCTGAAATTCAAGATTTATAAAATTAGACTCATCTCATTTAAGACTCACTCTATTTAAACCTGAAATATTTTGTTAATTTATCCAATATTAATTTAAACAATTTTTACTGACAGTAAAAAAAAAAACCTAAAAGTAAACTGTGATTGTGCTTCTCCTCGCAAACAGTTGCCAACATTCACTCTCCTAGCAGAGTCGCCCACTCAACGACACTGTCTCTCTCTCTCTCTCTCATACTATGGAGCTTAAACTAGCCACCGCCGAGAAACAAGTTCGTCTTTTTTCCTCATCTGGTTGCTCTGATTTCACAGACCGAGTTCCTATCTTTCTTGATATCGAATCTGTTTAGGTGCTTGAAGAGTTGGTGAAGCTAGTGCAGAGTAGAGGCCTGTGCGGCGAAAACGGAGGATGGAAGGAGTTTTTAGATGCTAAAGACAAAAAGAAGATTGGATCTCCAAATGACCCTTCGAAGCGTTCCCATGACGAACTTGTCGCGTTTCTGACAACCTTCAAGAAGAAACAAGACTTGCAGGTTAAACCCACAACCTGTTTTCCACTAAAGTTTGTGTGTGTTTTAAGTAATAATCTCTTATGTTTTTGTTTTGGCTTAGGTTCTGAAATGTCACGCCAATTTTCTTCTAATTGAAAAGTTAGAGCAGGAATGTCCTGGTAATGACACTCCAGAGCAGGTGGAAAACTGAACTAAAAAGACATGTCTTTTTTTTTTTATCTTCTAAAGAGATGTATGTGTACAAGTTTGATATGAATATGTTTGACAGTACAGAGTCTAGTTCGATTGACTGTTGAGCATCCTGCTTACTCAGTAGACTATTCATTCGAGCCACACTCCGAGGTTTTTGTTTCCTCTCTTGAACAACAATGCAGCTCTTACAAGTTTTTCTTGTTTTCTTTCAAGAGTTTGGGATTTGCTAAAACAGGACTGGTTTGTATCCGATGTTGGAGTGAAGACGTCCAAGGTGATGGAATCAACCGATCTGGTAGCTGTTGACTGTGAGATGGTTCTTTGCGACAATGGAACTGAGGGTTTGGTCAGAGTTGGTGTTGTAGACCGTGATTTAAAGGTATTACTATAGATTGATATGAACATGTTTACTTGACTCGGGTGATCAAATGCCTGTGGTTCATGGTTTCAGGTGATTCTTGACGAATTTGTGAAACCGGACAAACCTGTGGTTGACTATAGGACAGACATTACAGGGATTACCGCTGAAGATATCGAAAAAGCTACCCTCTCCCTCGTAGATATTCAGGTACATAGCAGCAATTAAGCTACACTAGTGTTTTGTTGATCTTGTGAAATGTTGCAGGAAACTTTGCAGCCCTTTCTATCAAATGGTGCGATTTTGGTTGGTCACAGTTTGAACAAAGATTTGGAAGGTAAGCTTTAAAAAGTTCCTCAGCTGAGTGTGTGTTGTTTTTACTGGATTGTAGCTACAAATACTATTGTTATTTTGATCACAGTGCTGAAGATATATCATCCAAAAGTAATCGATACCGCACTTGTATTCAAGTATCCCAATGCAAGAAAGCCCAGAAGAGCTTCACTTAACAACCTTTGCAAGGTAAAATCTATTATCAATGGGTTTTCTTCTCTGGTCTTGGGAGACAATATCACCAAAAGATTAACATTTTCTAGAAATTTTTTTTTTTTTTTTTATCAGTCTATTTTGGGTTATGAAGTCAGAAAGGCAGGAGTCTCTCATGATTGTGTAAACGACGCAACAGCTGCGATGAAACTTGCACTTGCTGTTATTGAGAAAAGAGCCAACACAACAATCCCACCATCTAAAGAGGTTTGTAGAAAATAAGATTTTTTACCTAAACTTTTAACTTTTATCATTAATTTTATTAGCTACAAATGTTTGCAACTTTTTTCAATAGATGTTGGAGGTTGAGAAAGCAAAGCTTTTTATACATAAAATCCCTCACAATGTGACATCTGAAGAGCTGGAGCAAGTTCTTTCTGGAGAGTTTACACTTGATGTTAAGGTAAAAACCAAGCCATTATATTTCACTTTTCTCCAAGGATCACTAACGGCTAACCTTATTTTGATCTATTCTTATTTTGGCAGCCAGCAAAAACATCGAGAGGTTGCTATTGTGCGTTTGTTATTTTCCGTAGCTCAGAAGAAGCAGATCAAGCATTTGAAAACGTTGATGGAGACCAAGGCCAGGTATTTTAAGAATCTCTGCTTCTTGTAAACTCTCTGATTGAGACTGACAATAACAAATCTTTATGTGCTATGTTTTTTTCCTGCAGGATTCATTTGGTTTGCCACAAAAACTGGTTATATTTAAGCTGACTTCTGGTTCAAGAGTTAGTATATATGTCCGTAAAATGGTTGAAGATGGTTCCGCGTAGAGATCTCCTCTGTCAGTACAAAGACACTTCTCCTGGAGAAAAAAAGTTATGCAGTGCAGGAGTAGGCTAAAATATTTGTTATTTTGATTAAGATTCTCTATTTAACAATTTAGGAATAGAAAACAATGGCAATAGTGCTATTAACAATGTTCCTGTTGCATCAGAGAAGATCAACATGAATATTCTCCTAACAATTGCTTTGCAAAGTGAATGTGAACTTAAAGAATTAGTTTGGCAATTTTAAAGGTGAAGACCTGATCTTCAACATTTTAAATTTTAAAATAATTAATCATATTTCCAAATATAATATATTTTTAATATAAAAGTTGGAGACGTTAATATTTTTCTTCCCATAAAAATTTAAGAAAGAGCTTAGATAAAAAAAAACTAACATCATCTATATTCTGTTCCCACCCAAATTCACATCTCTAAATATTTTAGTTCATCTACATTAAATTTTTAGTAGATATTTTGATTGGATCTAAGTTTTATAAATATAAAAATTTCACTAGCATTATTATTAGTTATTTTGTTTCATATTGCACATTTTTTTTAGATGATTTCTATGTTAGTAGATAATCACACACCAATAAATATTTTATGAATTTTTAAATATCACAAAAAAATTATACCGTAGCTTTTCAAAACCCATGTTACGATATCAACATTCTTATTTTAAGCTTAAAAAACAATACATATAAATAAACACAAAAAAACACAAAAATGCCTTTTTAAAGAAAGCTATATAAATAATGAAAGTTAGGAAGGTGGCTTATAATAAGCATAAGCAGCATAAAAACTTTGAGATAATGTGAGGACGAGTAGAATAACTGCAGCGCAGAACGAGACAATTGCCCATGGATTATTGAAGTACTTGTGTCTTAAGGTCGCCCTCCAAGCATTCCACTTTTGATTGTAATAACGGTTAACCTCAACAGATAAACGAGATAGATAACTATCTTCGGTATCAAAAACAACTTCTTCACATAACCGGTTGAACAAATTAGCAACTTCAGAATCACTTCCTAGCCAATGTTCGATAATGCCGCAGTAGTGTAAGTAGCTAACATCTTCGTGAGAATCTATTAGATTGTCCATGAAGATTATGTAGGATGTTATGTCATTCCTCGAGTCAATATGGCACTGTTCAAAAGCTATAAGGTTCAAGAAAAGAGATTTGGTACCTACAAAACAAAAGTGCAAGGAAATAAGGAATCATGTAACTTTTCTTGTTTTAATTTTTTTTTATTTGTTACATCATCTAGATTTCTTGTTGGTGTAATCAAATCAAGCTCTTTTACATTGCTTACATCATTTTGAATAAGTCAATATATAAGGAATAATCTATGACACTTAGGGGGGTGTATTCAATCTAAAATTTGAAGTGATTTAATTTTTAATGAGGGTTTTAGATGATTTTAAGAAATTGCAGAGAATAAAATGATTTTTGTTAAACTACTCTAGAATATCACCTAAAACCATGGGATTTGAGTTTTGATTTTTTTAACTAAGAAACTCCACCCAAATACTTTAAAATCACTTGAAAACTTTAAAACTCCACAACTTAAAATATTTTCAATAACACTAGATTTTAAATGAGTTTTTAAAATTCATGTTTCAATAACGGTGGATTCATCGTTTTGACACAAATCACCTAAAACTCTCAATTGAATACATCCCCTTACTAACTTTAGCCGTTTGATATATGATGAATAAACAAGGGAAGAACGTGACAACATTACTTTAATCACATTATATATGATCCTAACGAATATGGGGCAGGGATTGTAAAAGGAGATATGTAGTGTGGAAAACGTGAACGTACCGTCATGAATAAGTAGCCTTGGTATCTCTAGATAACCGTTATTGAATTGAATATCCCAAAACCGGTCGGTTTTCCTTCTCCTAAACTTAATCCCGGCCTCTCTCAGTTCCGTTACGCAATGTATCAGCTGTTGTCTGCGCTTGTCGGCCACGCGCGTATTCCGAGAAGACCATCTCTTTCTTGATAACCTTGGTTCCGGTTTAGGACTAGACCGGAGTAGACTTCGACGGAAAACATCAAGACAGTGCAACTCGCCCATGTCGGCGAATGGGTCAAACGCTTTATCTCTTGCCAGATAGTTCTCGAGTTTTGACTGGTCGGTTTTGGTCATTGGCTCGTCTGTTGGCATTAGTGGATCAAAAAACCGTACTGCTAACTGCGCCACTAAACCGGTTTGGTTGCGTGTACCAAGCTGTAGCTCTAATAACCGGTTTAGTACAAACAAGGGAAGTTGATTTTCGAGCATTATCATATCACGTTGAATTGAATGCATCGATCCTCTCATTGCAAAAACCGGATCATTACGTGCATATCTACACAAATACAAAAAAAAACAATAATTTCAAAATCAAAATGATTGAGACCGGTTTAGCAATTATTTGAGATAACCGGAATTTTACCCGAGTTCTGTGAATCCTTCAACGGCTCCTCTGAAGAGCTCAAGCACAAAACAACCATCAAGAACAAGCATTTCAATAAACTCATTACTGCTCAAACCGAAAGGACCTTCGTAGCAAGCTCGAGCCTTCTCTTCAAGCTCTCTCATGGCGTCAATATACATTTTAATGTTCTGGTTCGTACGTTTCAAGATTTTGTTGACGGCACGCCATTTGTGACGGTCCATAGGCCGGAGCCGTTTTTTACCGTGGTGATACGGACCAAGCGACACGGTCTGAGGGAAATACGATTTGTTGTCGTTTTCTTGCAAGTAATACGGAACTCTGTAGATGCAGAGTTTGCCCCATATCGTCGTGTCGTCGTCTCTATGTGCTTGCTCTAGTTTGTCTGTGATTGAGATCACCCAATCATCTCGTGGCTCTTTTGGACTTCCTTTTGTTACCTCGATCTTACTGGCTTCGGACAGAGTTTGGTCGTGGTTATGATTGCTTTGTTCTTGATCTTGATCGGATCTTGTGACTTCAGGTAACGCGGGGAGGTTTTGGCCTGGATTAATCGGTTCGGATCCTTGTCCTTGGTTCTCGGCTTCGAGTTTTTCTCGGATCTTGAGGGTGAGCAAGTACCAGCTCAACATGTCTTTGTAGAAGACAGCCACCATTTTTTTCGGACGAATGAGAGAGAGGAAGAGAGGGGAAGAGAGAAGTTATCGTTGTTAAATATAAGAAGCAACTATATGTTAAAATGATTTGAAGCTGTAATTGGTTACTTATTGTACTCATGGGCCCAATTGATCTGTAACGACAACAACCACAATTAGATGCATCTAAACACACAAATAATTCTGGAAAACAACAAAAGAGTATATTTTTCTTTTGACTATTTGTAAGAATAAATCAATTAACTGGAATCCTCCGGCGTGAAGAGAATTGTTCGCTTCTCTCAGTTATGAATAATCAAATGATTGAAAACCACCTAAACAAAACTATTTTAATATTTTTTATTTTGGTTAAATGTGTAAATATCATTAACTAGTTAACGAAGGTTTGATTACAAATAGCTGCAATCTCATCTCCTATATATTAATTTAGAAACATTACAACTTATTTTTGTAGTCATGTGTCATACTAGGATGATTCTTATAATCATTAGAGAAATATGCTTGTCCACTAATTATATAGTAAGCTTTTTATTAAACTAACCATAAATTTATTATTAATGGTATTTATTATTTTCTAAAATAAAAATTACGGAATTGTCTAATGTGGCTAAAGTATATATGACAATTAATGATTTTAAATAATAAAGATTTGATAAAATTAGTACATCTTCTATTATATCTGTTTAATATTAAACTATTAAAATAAATTAAACATCCACATTAACCATATAATAAAAATTTAGATTTTTCTGTATATTTTTTATTTTGAATTTTTAAAAATGACCATAAATTACTAAAACTATTGAAAGTCTCACATTCAAATTTTGTGATCCATGATTTAAATTTTTTAATGACAAAATACAAATGATTATAAAATCATATAAGTAAAAAATCTAATTTAATTCATTATTAAGATTAAAGATATATAATTTATATCTCTTTAAATTAAACTATATACCACATAAAATACACAAATATTTTAATTTCGAAATTTGTTTTGAACAATTGTTTTTGATAATAGCTCTGAACAAACATTAACAACTTATTTTTTCTAAATTGTAAATTACTAAAACTATTAATCTCACAATGAAAATTTTGTTATCACTAATTTAAAGTTTTTGTTATAAAAGAAAAAAATGATTAAAAAAACCATATGAGTAGAAAACATATATTAATAGACATTAATATTAAAAATATATTATGTTAATATCATTTAAATTTAATTATATATCATGTCAAATAGAAAAAAATTTATTGTTTGGATTAATAAAATTGATTTATATGTTTGCACCATTTAATTAAATATGTAATAATTACTTATTTTTAATTGTTTAATATATATTTATTAAATAATTTTTTTATATAATGTTCATTCCGCACAACTTGCTTTAAAAGCTGATCCGATGCAATGAACCGCAAAAAGTATAAAACCCAAAACATCATTTCTAAGGACTAAGTTAATTTGTGAGAACAAACTATGAGAACTAACTATATCAATATATGTATATATGATTGTGTATAACTATGTCAAAGGTAATAGGTAATGTGACATGTACAATATAATGATTATTTACCAGTTGGATAATGATCCCAATACGGATGTGAATCGATTCACATTAGATGTTTGATATCTAACATCTAATGTTACGTAAGTTATTGTTAGGAAAATGTTAATAAATGAAAAGAAATAGTGAGAGCATAACGGAACATGTTCATTACACACCTCGTGAGGAACATGGCACGACCTCACCATTTTCGTATAGATCTATTATTGACCGGGACACGTTTTATCTGTTTCTTTCGTTAGCTATATATTCAAACTCTTATAAAAACAAAACAAGTTCTTGTAATCCGGTATTGAGGATGCTAGCTTATCCATGTCTGGTCTGATATTATGTACGTAGCTCGGAAACTGATTACTCTCACTTCCCGGTCTCTAGTTAGGTGTTGCGGTTGTTCTCTTTAGTTTTGTTCTCATGGCACGACCTTGATGTGTTACTTTAGTTTTTTTTGTTATTATTCAATTAATTTTTTCATCATAATTACTCTTTTTTTAATGACAATTATTTGTAACTCCGTAATTCTCACAACCATGCGTAACACTATCCAGTACACTATCATACTGTTTCTTTTTGTTGCTCTGTAGTGATTGAACAATATGAACTACTTCTTTGGCATGGCTTCCAAAAACATAGTCTAAAATCAGTGTTTTTAATTGAAAAATACAACAACTAAAAAAACAAGAAAACACAAACATTATAAATTAAGGAAAATAACAATGACAAGTTAAGAAGATGGCTTATAATAAGCATAGACAGCAAAAAAGCTTTGAAGTAATGTGAGAATTAACAGAACAAGTGCAGCAAAGAAAGAGAAATATGCCCATGGGTTATTGAAGTACTTGTGTCTTAAGGTAGCCTTCAAAGAATTCCACTTACGACTATAGTAACGGTTTACTTCACCCGAAAGTTTAGATAGATAACTATCTCTTGGGTCAAAGACAACTTCTTTGCATAGCCGGTTAAACAAATCTGCAACTTCAAAATCACTCCCTAGCCAATGCTCGATGATACCACAATGGTGCAAGACAAGTAGCTAACATCTTCAGCAGAGTTTATTAGATTATCCATGAAGATTACGTAGGATGTTATGTCGTTGCTCGAGTTGGCATGGCACTGCTCAAAGGCTATAAGATTTGAGAAGAGAGACTTGGTACCTACAAAAATATGAGACATTGTTTTTCTATTAGGTTTATGGAGTGGGTTTGATAGATAAACTTGATAAATATGGTTTATATGCAAGGAAAACCTTGAAAAAGAGATGTTAGAATGTTCCCATCAGAAGAGAAGTTTATATCTAACATAGTATAAAATGGGTATGTTCCTCTCTACACATTGCCAATTATTTTTGAGTTGGAAGTTCACCACTGATCAAATATAAGTGCAGGAATTTTTTTTTAAAAATACCATTTTTCTGAAGCTAGAACACATATATTAATAATGACCAATCCGTGTAAACGAGAAGCAAGTTCTAAAATGTAATATTTCTAAAATAATGGATAAGAAACGAAAACTGCAAAACATTTATTTGTAGGGAAGGCACACAAAGCTAAGAAAGAAGAAAAAAAAGTTAAGTACTCACTATCATGGATTAGTAGTTTGGGTATCTTTAGATAACCCTTTTTGAATTCAATATCCCAAAGCTTGTCTGTTTTCTTTCTCCGGAACTTGACTCCTGCTTCCTTTAGTTCTGTCACGCAATGTATCAACTGTTGTTTTCGAGATGATATGGACTTTTTTAGACTTTTCTTATCCAGTGTCCAAGTAGACTTGAAAAGACTTCGATGAAAAACATCCAAGCAATGCAACTCCCCATTGTCACTTACTGAGTCAACGGATTCTACCTTGTCCCTTTTAGGCAGCTCCTCGCCCGTTGGCATTAGTTGAGCAAAGAAATTAACTGCTAGTTGTGCCACCAAACCAGGTTGGTACACTGTGTCGGGCTGTAGCTCTAACAACTTGTCTAGAACAAACAAAGGAAGTTGATTTTCTAGCATTACCATGTCACGTTGAATGGAAAGCATCAATCTTCCCATCGCGAAAACCGGGTCAGTGGATGCATATCTTGTCAACAAAAAACAACATAGTCCACAATTTAGGTTAATTATTATTTTTATTTTTTCAAAGAAAATCTCTTAGCCGGTTAGGTAATTTTTTTAACTAACTACAAACCCTTTCATAAATGAAATTAACATTAATATGATAAGTTGTCCCGAAAAAAAAAACATTCATATCATAGAAGAGAAACATGATTTATATAGCCACCAGATCTGGAATCAAACTGGTTAAGAGATAACCGGGTAAAAATATTAGAAAATTGATCCACGCTTACCCGATTTCGGTGAATCCTACTTTAGTTCCCCTGAAGAGCTCAAGAACAAAACATCCATCAAGAAAAAGCATTTCAGTGAACTCATTACTACTCATACAAATGGGACCTTGGTAGCAAGCACGAGCTGTCTCCTCGAGATTTTTCATGGCATCAATATATGTTTCAATATCTTTCTTGGTATGTTCCAAGACCATATGGACCGCACGCAACTTGTGACACTCCATGGGCAGGATATGTTCTTTGCCGTGGTGGTAGGGACCAAGCGATACAGTTTGAGGAAAGTAGGACTTCTTGTCATCTTCTTGCAGGTAATGTGGAACTCGGTAGATACAGAGCTTGTCCCAGCTAGATGCTGGAACGTCTCCACATGCTTTATCCACCTTGTCTTTGATAGAGATCACCCATTCTTCTCGTGTCTCTCTTGGCTTATCTTCAGTCACTTTGATTTTACCAGGCTCCGGGTAAGTGTCCTCGTGGTTCGGCAACTTTCGGCTTTGAACCCTTCTTTCAGCGAAACGAGAGAGGCTCCTGACTCTGAACCCTCTGGATCTTTTGTTGGCGGAATTGGACTGATATACAACCATTGTTTCTCTTGGTTGAAGCTAGGGAAATCAAAAGAGCGAAAGAGAGAGACAGTAATTAACAAATGTCAAAGCAACCATGTAGTACTGGTTAAAGTTGTGATCTGGCCACCTTTTGTTTATTTGTTAGCATACAAATCTATTATTCATGACTATCATAAATGCCTCCAATATAAATATATATAGTCAACTAGTGAGAGCATCGTTATCCGGAGTTTTTAGTGAGGCTTTTAGTGCGTGGACCCCCACAAAATTCTTAAGGATCGGTTACAAAAACTACTAATTAAAAACCGATTTTAGTGAGTTTCTTACACTGTTCGCGGACTCCACTGACTCATGGCAGTCCGCGATTGGTTTGCTTTTTTATTATTATTTTTTTTTTTGAAAACAAACACCTAAGAAACCCAAATGGATTTATTAGGGATAAACATGGTCTGAGATCTGAAACATCAAAACTAGAATTAAAAAAGACTGTGTAACTTTTATCAAAATGACTAAATATATATACGCTGCTTTGACTTGTTTTCATAATTTTCAGATCTTATTTCACTATTATGACGGAAAATGACAAACAGGAATGATGTTTAGACACGTAAACCAGTGTCTAGTTAATATTGATGTATGAGGAACAATAATATTCGTCTTAACTCTAAACAAGTGCTGGAGCTACAGATATATTTTCGGAAGATCAATGTTAATCTAATTTATAATAACTAATTAATGATTAAATTTAAAGATAATTAAATAAAAATATTAAATAACTTTCTAGAATAAAATTTTACTTTTGTTTAAGAGAAATTATCTAGGATACAATTTTTAAGTTTTTGTCACAAAAATAGCCATCAATCAAAAAAAAACCAAAATAAATTGTATTAAAGGGTTAACTAATCTAGACTTAGGGTTTAGAGTTAAGGGGTGGAGTTTTGGAGATAGGGTTTCAAATTTTTAAAAAATAAAAGATAAATATTAAAATTTTCAAAATAAATACGGGCTATTTTGGCCATTTTCTTTCTTGAGTCCTATTTTTGTGACAAAAACTTAAAAAATGTTACTTGAGAGAATTTCTCTTTATTTAAATATTTTAGTTTTTGCTAGTAGCTATGTGTTTGTTGTAAATTCCTGGATTATAATTATTCTTTGTAAATAAATTAAAATGTGTTTTTAACAAAAATATATTTAGGTTTATACTTATTTATTTTTTAAAGTAGATTCTTTTAATCTTCTAACATAAGGAAAAGATAAATGAAATTTAATATACAAGAAATAGATGAAAGCTGAAAACCTTATAAATATAATAATATCAAAAGAAACAAAGAATCAAATATTAAATTAAAAAATATCAATGAAGTGCAAAAAGATTGAAACTTTTAATTCATAAAGGTCAATTTTATTTACATAAACCAAATATGTACTATTATTTGCGAAGTTATTTTTTCGCATTCGAGTTCTCACATTAAAAGTTGGAGCGTTTAAAGTCACTACTGCCCTTAATGAATTATGTTACATTATATAATTGATCATAAAAAAAATTAATAAAAAATAAAAAAAAATGAATAAGCGATACGTGATGTAAAAAATATTGTGTTTTGATTAACTAATGATAATCACTATTTATTTTTATTTATAGAAAAATAAAATTTATAAAATAGTAAGATTAGTCTTTGCAATATAATTGATCTCAACTTTTTTCTAAATTAAATTAAACTTAAAAAATTGTTTTATTTAAATTTTGAGTTTTGAAAGTTTTTTGGGTAATTTCATGTATATTGTTAGTTCAAAGAGGTAATTTACAAAAGTTACGAGAGTTAAAAAGATGAAAGTTTACTTTCTTACTTTACTTAGTTTTCTCATAATCTTATAAAATTTAATAGTATTTTAAAAAGAAGATGAAACAGAAGAAAGAAAAATAGGAGAAAATTAAAGTGGCTCAAAAAAAAATTAATATGGTGGTATTTAATTTATAATATATATCAATAAATAACTTGTTATCTATGAAATGTAAATTATATAATCACGCAAACAAAATGATATGGGTCACTTGACCTCCTTGATACAAAAAGTGTTACCGCCACTTGTCTGAACGTTAATCAGGCCTCAGACCCAACGATTGTTACTAACTTACTATACGAATTTTTTTTTTCTCTCACTATTTCAGAGAATTAGCTGAGGTTCTGCGTTATATATTAGGCGCAGCCCGTTATCAAACTAAGAAGTAATAATTCGTAATCATCGGAAACCGGCACATGGCACGACCTCACAATCCTTGTATAAATGTGGAGACGCTCTTATAAATTAAGAGACTTCGGTAAGTTTACATATCTCACGATTTAAATATTTAAAATCACATAAAAAATTATAATATATTCTAATGAGTTTTTTTGGGATCCACCCCAGATACACTAAAATTTTCTTATTCTACCGCAAGCTAACGGTATAGTAATTTAGATTCAATTCCAGAGGACCAGTTCACATTTTATTTCTATGGGATCAATATCAATCTAAAACAATGGATGGTTTTTAAGGATTGAAAAATCGTAAGGATTGAAAAATCGTAACAAACAAATACCAAAGTTGGTTTGATTTCAAATTATAAAAGAGCTAGGTTTATGATGATTCATTGGGACATTTAGGACCATGAACCACACAACTATTCATGAAGACAATACGAGTCAATCTACAACTTGAACAACAAGATCAGATAAACCTACTGATGTGGTGTTTACCAATTTATCAAGCAATCCTAATGCATAAATTGTCGTTTGGGTTAATTAGAGAATGATGACAAGCATTAAGTTCGGATTCAATTGGATCACGATTTGCCTTAACATCAATTTTCTTGGCCAAGGACAAATCGTGTATCTATGTTTTTTCTAGCAACCTAAAACACTTTAGGTGATTAGATTAAACCTATATTAAGATGCTAAATGGCCAGTTTAACACAAGCAGTAAGTATATCAATAGATAGAGATATCAAAGAATAACAATCATATTTGTGTCTACCTCATTGATCCATGATCCCTAACACCCTAAACCTAACAAGCTGACTACTCAGCCATGAAGCAAGAAAATACAGAGATAGAGACTGAAATAAACATGGACATGATTGCAAAATAAGCAGAGATTTGGTTCAGGGGGTTCTTCTATAGATCGAGAGAGATGGCATTCTCCCTTTACAAACTCGCAAATCCCAAGGTACAAAGCTCCAAAGTCTAGTTTTCTTCTCAAAAACTAGGGTAGAAAATAATAGAAAAGAGGAAGAGATTATATGTCAGTGTTGCTGGCGGCTCGGAGAGAAAATTGGAATTATTAGGGTAAATTGCAAAATATTAGAAGTTTTCTTAAAAGATTTTGCCGCTGGAGCATGCACTCGTGTGCTCCGCACGATCGGGGATCAGCCATCAGGCTGCTATTTGTGAAAATTTTCAAATTTCACTCTTTTCCGCCTCTTTTGCTCCAACTTTTTCATCTCTCATCCAATACAACTCTAGACATGTAATGATTCGAAAAAGACTAAAAGGAATCGATAAAGACTCAAAACATTTTGGAAAATATTGTTAGAATATGTCAAAACATCATATATCAACCCCCTAGGATGTGAACCTGTAGATTCACCAATCATAATAGTTTGTCACTTCATATTTAGTTTTTTTAAAAGGAAACAAAATAATAATAAAAAATTCCAAATCATATTATGTTCTTGCAGTTTTATGAATTATCTATCGACCTTTATAAAACAGTTGTCTTTTTTTTTTAACGTCGAACGGCCATTCTATTACTCAAGCTTGAGGTGGTTTGGGTAACCAGACTGGAATAGAACAACCAATGAAAGTAACTCCCTACGAAAGGTCCTAGCAGTCTTAGCTAAAAATCAGAAAACTTGTTGCGCACTGGTGGCACATGGGTGATTTTGAAGTCCGTGAAGCAAATCTGCAGCGTCTCTATCTTTTCCAATTCTGTCGCGAATCTTGGCCACTCATGGGGTTCCTTTATCATTGCAATCAGCTCTTTGCAGTCTGTTCCAAAACTCTGGCATGGGAGTGTTGAAGCATATTCTCCATCGCCCATCGTAGTGCTTCTACCTCCGAATGCAATGCTGATTCACATCGAATAAAATTCCGTGTTCCCAAAAGATGTATGTTCTCCCCACTATCCATCCAGACCCATCCACATTCACTAAAGCGATCATAAGCTGTCCAAGATCCATCTAACAGGCAAATATTACCCAAACTTAAAACTTGGCTTTCCTCATTATTGTTGGCATGTACTACTGGTGGTATCATCTCGTTTACATCAAACCAGGCTTGACATTCACTTTCTGCGTATCGCACTAGTTCCAAGGGGTCTCTGTCTATTCCCTTAAAAAGTTTTTTCATTACGAACCTTCCAAATATACCATATTATCCAGGGATAAGGATCCCTTTCTTCGTCTGGTTCTAAAATATCGTTCTTCCTCCATAATAGATAGTAAATGTTTGTGTTGACGCTTGACACTGGAAATATACATGGGCTTGTAGGAGTTGCTGATAAGGACCATACTTGGAGAGCTGGAGGGCATTCAAATATTGCATGAGTTACAGTTTCTTCTATTTCTCCGCATCTTGGGAAATAATTATCGCACCTCATATTCCGCCTTACTAGATTCTTCGTTACTGCCACCTGGCCCGTTATCAATTGCCATATAAGATGGCAAATCTTCCTTGGCGCTTTCAACTTCCAAGCAAAGGCTTGAAGTTTAGTGATACTTGGTTCCAGTATTTACTTTTCCTCTTCTGGCTTCAACAGATTTTGAGCAACCCAATATCCAGATTTAACTGTGTATTGGTCATTCCTCGTGTAGTTCCAGCAGAAAGTATCACGGCGATGAGTAGAGCTTATGGCCATACTACGTATGAGTGGTATGTCATCAGGGTGGACATAATCTTCTAGTAGTCCTACGTCCTATTCCTTCGATTCCTGATTAATGAGGTCACTAACTCTCATATTCGGATGCATCACAAGTACAGCTGGTCTAGCAGGTATCGTTGTTATAAAACAGTTGTCAGTGTCACTATATCACTGGCTTTTATGTGTAATTATTGACCAATTTTCACTATTTCTAGTATTTTAATCAACAATCCTCCAAAATCAAAATGCACTGTTCGAAATCTATAAGAATCGAGATGTGATTTGGTACCTAAAAAATACACGATGAGCAGAGACGGTATGATTTGTAACTTTTATGGGGAATTTTATCAGGGGTGTTTGTAGATAAATTTGATTTTATACAAATGAAAAGAAAAACTGAAACTTGAATATTTTGACGACAATTAGCTAGGTATCAGATGATCTATCTCCAGAAATACATTTTTTCTCGAGCTATATACTACATTATCAATAATTCAAGCAAATATATTATTTGTCAAAATCCATGTAGAGTCGTATTTACATGAGAAAAAAATAAACATTGGCCTAGAGCATCTTTATAAAAAAAAGATTTAACGCATTTTAATGATTAATTTCATTTAATTGGATCTTATATAAAACAACTATAAACACCTAGTCTGGCTAATAGTTTCATGGATAAGTAAAAACATATATTAGAATGAAAACATGGTTTTTTAAGAAACCAAACAATATATGGAAACAATTTTTTTTTCCTCTCAAAACTAGTAAATAACTAAATAAAGAGATTTTATCTATACATTTTAGGTGACAAATGTTTTTTGTTATATGGTTCTATTACATTAAACTACAATAGCCTTGGTTATTGTAGACACATTTTCATAAATATTTCTCTATCGCTTTAGGCAGCTGTTAGTGAAATGTGCAAGTAGCTTTATCGAGTAAGTTTCAAAAGGATGATCTATAAAGAAATTAAGGGGTCGACTGGTTTAAACGCAGCGGTTGCGGGTGCGCGAGTGCGGATACGGGTGATTGCGGTTTCAAACATTATTAAGCGTTTTGTATGACTAGTACAACGTTTGAAAATTTTTGTGTTTGCGTAATATTTGTGACTGGTTGATTATAAGATATTGCAGCATTTTAATAATAAATTATATATATTATAACATTATAAAAATATAAAAACATACTATTGTAATAAAATATAATAATTATCAATATTATATGATTAATAAAAATATTATCTTTATTTATAAAAAAATTTAAATTAGTTGAAAATTATAATTTTAATAAAAACAATTTTGAAGATTTATATCAAAACTTTTTAAAAAATATTTTATTTCGTTTTATATATGTGTATATCTTTATATATGTGTGTATAAAAATGTTTAAAAATTCTAATAAATAGTTAGTTTAAAGTTTTTATAAAACAAATTATGATACTGTTTGTAAATTTTAATTAATATATAAAATATGTATATATTTTTATTTATAATATTTACATTTTAAAATTTTAATTTTAAAATATTTTCGAAAATAATTTTATATTTATTTTTCCACCCACAACCGCAAACGTTAGCTAGAACCAGCTTTTGATTTTTAAAGATTTGGAGCGGTTTGGAGCGATTTGTAGCGGTTTGTATGATTGTTTCGAAACGCTGTCAAGCGCTATCAACCGCAGAAACTGCGTTTGCGTATCGTAGCGGGAAAACCAGTCAGGTCCTAAATAGTAAAAAATTTATGTGTGGAAATGAGGAAAAAGAGTAATTTTATACCCAACATATCGCGATATGTTCAATTCATACCCGACTTATATGGTCGTGATAAAACATACCTAAACTTTCAAAAATTTCAAATAACATACCTAATTTTTATTTTTTTGGCCAAATCAAACTTCAGTCGCTACATCAGCTAACACATCATCTAATTTTGCTTATATATATACTATGTCAGCTAATTTTGCTGACGAAGATGCCACGTGTACATTTTTTTCAAAAAACAAAATAATCATTTTATAAAAATATTTTTTTAGAAAATGTAAAATTTATAAATTTTTATCATTTAGTAAAACTAACAAAAATTAATTAAATAATTAAATTTTAGGACTTTTTGCAAAATTGACCTAGAACTCAAAGTCATACACAAAACTAACCTCCTTTTTTTTTTTGGAAATTGGTTTTGCCCTATTCACCCTACAAGTTCATATAATTCACGAAAATGCCATCAATTTTTTTCTTCCGAAAATGACACTTTTACTCTCTCACCCTCATCATCTTCAAGTAATTACAAGATTGCCTTTGTCATCAATACCCCAACCACCATGGACAACCAATTTGTCAGTCTCTCATATGTGAATGGCTTCAGGCTGTATTGGGCACGTTGTTCGTCTGAGGAAGCGCGCTCAACAAGCAGATAAGGGACCATGTAGAGAAAAAGCTTCATTACCACATCGAGTTCTTCTGAGGAGATACTGGAACAAATGTTGTCTCAGACGACTATGTGCCTCTTTGGGATCGATATCCACATAGCAATCTAATGACTATCGGTGTAGTTCACGGGCGCATAGACATCATCAATATCTGTCCCCCAAACCTTGTTCGATTGGCAAAATGATGGTATAGTGCCTGCATAATAATTCCACGCCCCACCAGGGAGTCTTCTTCCTAAACCGTTCTGATCGGGCACCGAGTCCTTAAAATCCTTGTAGTTGAATCTCCATTGATGAGCAAAGAGATGATCAAGGAAGTACATTCTCTCGCTCCTGAAATGTTGTGGGTTAGCGTCGTACGTCTTCCTCAGCACATTAATCCAAACATCAATATGATGCATATAAAATAGGGTACAAGTCAGAAGATATCAGACGAATTACTCGTAAGTCGTCTATGTAGAAGACTTACCAGACGACTTACAAGTAATTCTTAGACGAATTAAGTCGTCTACAAAGAAGACTTATCAGTAAGTCATCTAAGTCATAGCAGAAGACTTACACAGCCCTCCAGCCACTCTAAAGAGGTCCGGAGGATGTGATACCACCAAGTTCTACTTGTACGTGGTTTTTTATCGAGAGGTGTTCTATAATGACTGCAAACGCAAAATGTTGAAAAGCAATAAGTTTTTGTAGACTAAAGCAAACTATTATGGAAAAAGCAAACACTTACGGACAAGTTTTCAACCAATCAGCGAGCTCCTTCAACTTCTTCTTGTCAATTGGTGAAAAAGGATTATAGCCTGGATAAAGCTTTTTGTTTGGAATGATCACTTTGGCCGTGTTGTTTGCCGTACAAGGAGATTGTTGTGAGGCAGCAAGTTTCCTTGTTCGATCACTCTTTGCACGGTAAAGTGCCAAAGCAGCATCCCTCTTTTCCTGATATCTAGCATCCTCCTTCTGTAAATCCGAGACAGTGGGTTTATTTTTGTCCACTAGAACAAGGCTCGGTTCTGGAGCTTTATCTTTCGAACAACTAGCATATGCGGGCACATCTGGACCTTTATCCTCCGGCAAGCTCTTCCTTCCCGCGTTCGTCCCATTAACACTTTCACTCTGCAATATACAAGATGGGTTTATACAATAATAACCAAAGATCCATTTCAAACAATAATAACCAATGAGTGTCTTCAAAAATGAAACAAAATAA
>NC_027755.1:26490596-26492385 GCF_000695525.1 Brassica oleracea var. oleracea
TGGAGAGGTAGTGTTTTGAGATGATGTCCCTTTCTGTTTTGTGGTGATACCAACCTTCTTTTCCACAGCTTCCACCCTTTCGACAGATACTTGATCTCTTTAAGGCACGTCCCAAACTCTTCCCTCAACTAGCCTCTGCAGCTGCCTCTTCACTAGCCTCTGCAGCTGCCTCTTCACTAGCCTCTGCAGCTGCCTCTTCACTAGCCTCTGCAGCTGCCTCTTCACTAGCCTCTGCAGCTGCCTCTTCACTAGCCTCTGCAGGTGCCTCTTCACTAGCCTCTGCAGGTGCCTCTTTACGAGCTTTTTTCTGAGGTCTTGGACTATCTTCCTTCACTACCTTTTTCTTCGCTGGACTCACAACCGCCGGCTTTGTATTGACCCAAGTACCGGTGACTTCCCAGCAATCCATGGTCCCCTTCCACGGTCTCTTCACAAACATGAGTTTAATTATGTTCTCCGCGGGCGTGTCCTCAACATCAAACTCCCATTTTGGAAACATTAAACTAATGTCCTTTTGAACAAAGTTGATCACCCTAGTTTGCAGTAAATAGAAGATATGAACTTAGATATTTGACGGATTAAGAAAGATGGAAAGAAAAGACTTCACAGACGACTTATAATTAAGTCGTCTGGAAAGTCTTCCAGCTGGACGACTTAGTAGACGCCTTATAATTAAGTCGTCTAGAAAGTCTTCCAGCTGGAAGACTTAGAAGAAGACTTAAAATTAAGTAGTCTGGATAGTCTTCCCAGACGACTTAATTATAAGTCTTCTACTAAGTCATCCAGCTGGTAGACTTTCCAGACAACTTAATAATAAGTCTTCTACTAAATCATCCAGCTGGAAGACTTTCCAGACGACTTAATTATTCCAGCTGGAAGACTTTACAGACGACTTAATTATAAGTCGTCTGTGAAGTCGTCCAGATTGAAGTAAATACCTGACTGAGGATAGCCTCTTTAAACTGTATGCGTCCTTTGCGACCCATAATTAGCACCCAATTCCGGAAGAGCTGTGTACACCCAGACCTGGAGAGCTTGCGCAAACCCATTAATAGTGTAACAACCCGAAATATCTCTGCCCTTCACAAAGTCCATCAGCACCTTAAACGCGACTCTCCCCCATGGATAATTCTCAAACCGTTATATCTCCATCACTAGCCTTGCCAGACTAACCCGTGTAGGGGTTGAATACTTTCTCCCTTCAATGTATCCAGTGAAGATGGCAAGGTACGCGAGCCGCTTGCGATCATCCCGAGACCACCCTTCGCATCTCTCAAATGCTGCTATTATCTCCTGAGTAGATGGCCCAGCTTCGACATGAACTCCCAACATCTCCCAGAAAGAAGTCAACTCCTTTGTAACAACACAGTGAGGTCTCTCAAGGTCCTCGATGTACTCGCAGTTTAGACCAGTGAGGTTTTCAAACTCTAACAGTGAAAACCTCACAGGTTCTGGACCAACGAGACTCCACAGCTCATACTTCTTCTTTATGTCCACCTGGAAACCGAGCATGTAGTGAATCAGCCTTGAAGCCCAACCAAATCCCTGCTCCTTGAACTTGATGAAAACTCCCAAACTCGACTCCTTCAACTCTTCAAATTCGCATATTCGTCATCATGAAGAGCTTTCTTTAAAGCAGTATGCAACGTCGAACAAGAATGATACGAAATGATATGCATTGCGGGGGGCTCTTCCCCTAATATATGTATCCTACGGGGGAGTTCTGGTATATCCATTTTTTTTTCCTGCAAAACAATCAAAGACAACCATCTCAAAACAATCAAAGACT